>NC_140234.1:14789049-14791549 GCF_949987555.1 Borostomias antarcticus
AAGCAGACCTGTGCCAGACGACCTGAGGGGTCTGGATGGTTCATAGCATATGAGCAGATCAGAAATATATTTTGGCCCTAGACCATTCAGTGCTTTAAAAACCAACAGCAGTTTTTTAAAGTCAATTCTTTGATAGACAGGAAGCCAGTGTAAAGACCTTAGAACTGGTGTGATATGCTCTACTTTCTTAGTCTTAGTGAGGACTCAAGCAGCAGCGTTCTGAATCAGCTGCAGCTGTCTGATTGATTTTTTAGAGAGACCTGTATACATGCCGTTACAGTAGTCGAGTCTACTGAAGATAAACACATGGACAAGTTTTTCCAAATCCTTCTGGGACATAAATCCTGAAGGGTAGAGTTATTTGGGGGGCTACCTGAAGGGTAGAGTTATTTGGGGGGCTGCCTGAAGGATAGAGGGTCATTTGGGGGGTTACTGTACCTGTTGACATTTTCTTGGTTTACCTCCTTTCTTTTTTTTTTTTTTTAAAGACAATGAGTATTGTGCATTTAATCGCCTACAGGAGACACAGCTATGTTCATTATCAATTACTGGTAATGATTCCTCACAAACATTAATAATGTTTACCAAACTGATCATTGGAACACAGATATATATTTTCTAGTGCAATTATATTTCTGTTAATTATCCATTTCATCCATCCATTTCCATTTTCACAGCACCCTCAACTTATCTGGTATTATTTTTCAGTACAATCACAGTATTCTCATCTTATCTGGTATTATTTTTCAGTGCATTCTTCTTAACTTTTTTATGCATTGTAAAATTCTTCTGTTTTTCAGTGGGCATTTGGCTCCACTGCAAGCATGAATCATAAAATGATTGAAATCATAAAATCAAATCAAATCAATCACAGTATTTTCATCTTATTCTGGTATTATTTTTCAGTGCAATCACAGTATTCTCATCTCATTTGGTATTCATGTTCCATTACTCAGGTTATTCACTTTTAATGGGAAACCTGGCATTGCATACTCTCAACAAGTGCATTGTAATCAGGGGTATAACTTTACACTCCAACTCTGATTGAGTTTTCTAGATTTGCATCAGTAAGGCGTGTTCTGTATTTGTTCTTCATGAAATTCATATCAGAAAAGGCAGATTCACACAGATAGAAAAGACATGCAACTTTCATAGCTGCTGTGCACACACATACTTTTCTGGGTCTACAAGGCACCAAAAGTTTGGTGTGCCCTGGTGGGCTTTGAGGGTGATGTCATTTTGCAAAGTGAGAATTTCCATCTCTAACTCACCAGCATCCCAAGTTGAATACATCCCTTAGTTGCTCAGCAGTGTGCCATGTCCACTTGCATGAAAGGATTTGAAATGAATGACACATGGCTCCAGCTTATCAGTCACATAAGTCTTCAAACTCTTGTCCAAGTCTGTTTATGAGTAGGCAGTACTTTTCTGCAGCCCTGGCCAAGAGCCCTGATGCAGACGCATCGTCACTCAGCACTACCTGCACAGATTCATTGAAGTGGTATTGTTTTTTTTTTCGTTTTTCTGCCATTCTTTCGTCATAGTCAAGTTATCCTGTAGTTAGCTTACCGAGGGGAGAGTTGAGGGAGGGAAAAATGGGGGGGGGGGGGAATAATAACTTTTTTCGGAATGTGGCTTGCGGGCACCACAGCGCGGGCACCATGTTGGCTACCACTGGTATAGACCATCATCACCAGGAGCGGTGAACCATGTGGATGAAAGCTGGCTGGAAAGTGATGGTAAAGTTGGGCTGGTGTCCCGAGGTCCTTCTCCTACGCCCGCTCGTATTGTTGTAGTAACGCTGACGCGGCAAAGTTGAACTTTGCTGCACTTTCATGGTGAAATATGAACTTTAACAGTAACCCCCAAGTTGTTTTTGTACAGCACGGGTGAGGTGTGTGTGCGTGTGTGTGTGTGTGTGTGTGTGTTTGTGTACCCCAATGAAAGGTGCCCAGGCGGGAAGCAATTGTCAGGAACAGGAAGTGTGTGTGTGGATCGTTAGCAGGTCCAAGGTCTCACTGTGTCAGGATGCAGCCAGGACTGGTGTGTGTGTGTGTGTGTGTGTGTGTGTGTGTGTGTGTGTGTGTGTGTGTGTGTGTGTGTGTGTGTGTGTGTGTGTGTGTGTGTGTGTGTGTGTGTGTGTGTGTGTGTGTGTGTGTGTGTGTGTGTGTGTGTGTGTGTGTGTGTGTGTGTGTGTGTGTGTGTGTGTGAGAGAGAGAGAGAGAGGACGCAGCAGGAGAGCAGGTCAGATCAGTGTCAGCAGAGTGTTACAGCAGTCTAGAGAAAGGGAGGTAGAGTCAGGTTTATGCAGGTTCAAGTGAAGAGGATGATCCATTGGACAGTCTTTCTACTCTGTGTGTGTCTGTGTGGTATTTGTGTGTGCGTAGAGTGTATATTTGTGTGTGTGTGTTATTGTGTGTGCGTAGGTTGTGTGTCTCTGTAGGGGGGAGTGCAGGGGGGCATGCTAGTCCTTGAGATTCTGAACACCATCCTGGATATT
>NC_140234.1:15489049-15514049 GCF_949987555.1 Borostomias antarcticus
GAGATGGTATACATGATCGACTGGATGGAGGACACACAGGTAAACGACGCGTGGCCATCCCATAATAGAAGGGCGTCGCGAACCCGATATTTCATCCACGTAAGACTTAGAGTCATCTAGAATCATAGCAGGGGCGTACCTACCTACCCGCCGTACCCGAGACCTGCAGCTGTGCACCCGAATCCACACATCTCCACACACGGATAAAAGAGCGATGATCGGAGTACACTGAACACATACATCTGAGAAGATCTCAGGTACCGTGAGGGGAGACTTCACAACCCCCCCCCCCCCCCCCACCCTCTCCCTCTCATCTATCCTCATCTCTACCCCCCCCCCCCCTCACCCCCCCGGCACTCCCCCCACCCCCCCGCAGGTGCAGCTGTTATCTAAGGACTTTGGGAAGCACCTTCTGGAGGTGGATGACCTGCTGCAGAAGCACAGCCTGCAGGAGGCTGATATCAGCGTGCAGGCCGAGAGGGTCCAGACGCTCAACGCCGCCGCGCTCAAATTCAGCACCATCGAGGGTGAGGCGCCTGACCAACACTAGTAGATGTCGCCGCCGGATACGCGAGCGTCTCTCAGCTGAAATATTGTTTTTAGACGCAAATCAGCGGGAATACATTACGGAAAGGAGGACACAGACAACGTTTTTTGGCTCATATTACACAATTTGATGTTACCGCTGGATCTGCACACGTTGGGAATTAATCGCAAACAAATAAGCAACTCTGTTGCGCTGCGTTAAATCGTGGAGCTATGACGTAGTACTGTGTGAAGGTGGTTTCACCAGGTGAAAATTATCCCAGTACTTCCAGACAGACCCACAAGAGGGCAAGCTGATTTCTCACAAGCAACTCTGCTTAGAAGATATTAAAATATTTACCATAAAGTAGCTTCATACGTAGTTCTTTCAAACAATACCACACAGACGTGTTCTATTTACATTTTATATACATGGTTTAATGTCAGGTAAAGACTGTGTTGTCTTATTTAGTAGGAATCTACGCGTCACCATAAACATGATCCTTTATCCCGACAAGCATTCTGACCATCCTTTCTCTGTGTGGCTTTGGCTTCTTCTGTCCTGGCCCCATCCCCCACCCCCATCCCCCCGCCCCCCCAGGCTACCAGCCATGTGACCCCCAGGTGATCTGCAACCGCGTCAGCCACGTCTCCACCTGCCTGGAGGAGCTGAAGCAGCTGGCGTCCAGGCGGCGCGAGGAGCTGGAGGAGTCTCGGCAGCTCTGGGCCTTCTTCCAGGAGGTGGAGGAGTCGGAGGCGTGGATCCGGGAGAAGAGCTCCATCCTGGGCTCGCAGACCTGCGGCAAGGACCTGAGCTCCGTCCTGCGGCTGCTCCAGAAGCACAAGTCCCTGGCCGGCGAGCTGCTGGCGCGACGCTCCCTCCTCCAGAACACCATGAAGAGAGGCAAGCAGATCCTGACCGAGAAGAGCTTCGGCACGCAGGTAGGGTCGGGGCCCATCGCCTGCCATGGAATTTTAGAGCATATTGTTATGATATTTTTAGGAGTATGTCACAATATTGCAGTGCTTTACTGTATGTGCAGAACAACAACAAAAGAAGTGTGAGGGTGAGCACCCCCAGTGGTGATATATGATATATGTTAGCAGACAACAGTCAATGTACACAAAATCTTTGCTACACACGATAATATTGCATACTGCGATATATCAATACGAATATCTTTATATATCGGGCTGAACTCCGACCCCAGGGCATCCAGGAGAGGATCATGGAGGTGAAGGGGGAGTGGAAGCGGTTGGAGGACCAGGCGGCGCAGCGCCTCAGCCACCTGCAGGAGGCGCTCAACTTCTTCCAGTTCACCGCGGAGACGGACGACCTGCTGGCGTGGCTGCAGGACGCCTACCGCCTGGTGTCCAGCGAGGACTTCGGCCACGACGAGTACTCCACCCAGTCGCTGCTCAAGAAGCACCGCGGCGTGCGCGAGGCCGTCGACAAGCACCGCCTGCACGTCGTGGCGCTGAGGAAGCACATGGTGGCGCTGCCGCCGCCGTACCGCGAGCTGGACGAGGCGCAGGCGCGCATGGCGGAGGCGGAGCAGCTGTACGCCGAGGTGGCGGACGTGGCGGTGCTGCGGCAGCAGTGGCTGCACGACGCGCTGGCCGTCTACCGCATGTTCAGCGAGGTCAACGCCTGCGAGGTGTGGATCGACGAGAAGGAGCAGTGGCTCAACCAGATGGACGTCCCGGAGAGGCTGGAGGACGTGGAGGTGGTCACCCACAGGTACGATGACACGCGCTACGACAGGCAGACAGGCAGACAGACAGGCAGACAGGCAGGCAGGCAGACAGACAGACAGACAGACAGACAGACAGACAGGCAGGCAGGCAGGCAGGCAGGCAGGCAGACAGACACAGGCAGGCAGGCAGACAGACAGACAGACAGACAGACAGGCAGACAGACAGGCAGACAGACAGGCAGACAGACAGACAGACAGACAGACAGACAGACAGACAGACAGGCAGGCAGACAGACAGACAGACAGGCAGACAGACAGACAGACAGACAGACAGACAGACAGACAGACAGGCAGACAGACAGACAGACAGACAGACGGACAGACAGACAGGCAGACAGACAGACATGCAGGCAGACAGACAGGCAGGCAGATAGACAGACAGGCAGGCAGGCAGACAGACAGACAGGCAGGTTTCTATTAGATCAAATTAAATGTCCGGGTCTGGTCCTGTTTTCTGACCACTGTGCTGTCTCTTCTCCTGCAGGTTCGAGAGTCTGGACCAGGAGATGAACAGCCTCATGGGTAGGATCCTGGACGTGAACGAGATCGTGCAGCAGCTTCTAGACGGAGGTCACCCCAGCTCCACGGAGGTCAGGGGCTGCCAGGACCACCTCAACAGCAGGTACAGCAAAACACCTCTGCTCCTCAAAAATCGCCCAAAAAACGACGGCTTCTAAAATCGGCGACATGACTAAACAGCATACACAACAACGCCACCGATTTACTAAATGGGGAAGATGATTTGTGTTTTGTTGAATGATCCAACTAGAAAGATCAAGGAAGTGAAAGTGCATAAAGAAAATAATAATTTGCACTCAGTTGGTCCTATTCAGCCAAAATCTCTCTCATCTTGCCGTGTGACAGAGAAACCAGTGGTTTGGGGGTTGGGATTTTGACTAATCTGGGTCCATGGTGTGCTCATACTTGGCCTGGTCGTTTACCAACCGAAACAAGCTTGATGTCATCGCCCCCCCCTCCCCCCCCCGTCCCTGGTCACCCATTCCTTATCATTGGCTGCCCCAGACCCAGGCAGGCTGCTCATAGGCCGGCAGAGATGTCTGTCAGTGCTCGCCATGGCCCGGTTCCCCGTGACCCTGGCGCTGCCAGCCTGTCTCAGGGTGACCATCTGTGGCGACTACCATGCCCGGGGCAAGTCCCACCTGCCCAAAATGGCCCCTCTCCCTCTATCCTGGTTTAAAGACTGATTCCCACATATAAACATAGCCTCGATTGTACTGCGATGAGCCAGGCCTAACCTACTATTTCTTTGATGGGCGCTGGAAACAACATGAGGTCACTCTGGTCAGTGGTGTCGAAGCAGTACACACACACACACACACACACACACCTCGGGCTCTAGGGTGATGTCATAGGATGATACGCATCAGTGAGTGTAGATGGATCCTGCTGGGTCTCCTGGATCAGAACCATGTTTATCAGGCCTGGAGGCTGACCAGACGCAGCCCGTCTCCGGACCAGGCAAAACAGAAGAGCAACCCAATTACGGAGATGACAAATGAAGCGTTTCATTAATAGGACGAATTGTTAGAATTGACTTTTGATGTTAATAGTCGGACACATTGATAATAGAATCCACTTTCTAAAATGCATTACAGTAGAATTCAATAGAACTGTTCATTGTGCTATTTCATTATATTCCATGTCCCTGGACTGATACATTACTTTATCTGCTTTCCCCCTTCTGCCTTCTCTCCCTCCTTCCTCCTCTCCCTATTCCTTCTCTACCCCCTCACCCCCTCACCCGACCCCCATCCCTCTCTCTCGCTCCCCCCTCCCCGTCTCCCAGATGGAACTGCATCGTGGAGATGGTGGAGCAGAAGAAGGACCATCTGGACTCGGTCCTTCGCCTCCAGAACTACCTTCTGGAGAGCGCCGAGATCAAGTCCCAGATCCAGGACAAGCGCAAGGCCATCGACGCCACCCAGTACGTGGGCAGCGACCTGGGAGGCGTCCTGGCGCTCCAGCGGCGCCTCTCCACCATGGAGGGGGCGCTGGCCGTGCTCGAGCCCAAACTGATGCACCTGCAGGTAGGGAAGCGCTGGCGGTCTGATCTGGTCAGCGATCATTATGACGTCGTCCAGAGGACGGTGTCATACTGTCAAGAGTACGTTGTGGTGATGTTATTCGTTCAAATGCATACAAGTCCAAAATGTTCTGCTACTAGTGCAACGCTTAGCACATCTAGTCGGGAGTAAACAGGGTATCGTCGCCGCGCGTCAGCTTGTGAGTTCGTTTTTTGTCTCAAAATTCGACACAAAATAGCCCACAACGACATAGTGAAAACAGGTTTTTTAGACATTTGTGCTAATGTATTACAAAACTACATGTAAAATATCATACAGTATGTACACAAAGGTGTTCTTCCTTTGATATGACGCCAGGACGCAAAAGTGAGCTGAGGTGCATTTTGTTTCCACTGATACTGCAGTCAGTCTTTTTACCTGCACCTAATAAACGGCTTTAAATGTCTCCTTCACATCTAGTAGGGATCACATTTGCTCATGCTCTTGCTCACATACTTTATCTCTGTCATGGAATTTTAAGAGACAACTGGCCTCAAAACCTTTCAGATCTCAGCTTTTGTGCTTAAAACCTATTGATCCAGTCCCCTGCCTTGCTATTCCAAACACCTCTGAACCTCTGTCTTCCTCTCTTCTTTGTAATAACAAACACCCCTGCCGTGGTGTCCTCACCATGACAGGAAGGATCACACCTCAGACTTCCCGTTTGGCCTAGGCTATTGTTCCATTGTCTATATTCAAAGTGTACCGCGCTTTCTCTGTATCCCTCGACCACTGTTGATGATATCCGTCACCTTATTATGACGTGTACAGATGGGTTAGCCAACCAAATCTCTGATAGCGTCACATCCTTGTATTGAGCACATATAAGGCTGCGCAAGACAAGCCTACTTCACTTCTGTTCGGATGAACCACTCTGTGATTTATCCTGAGGTCCTTTTGCAATCGTATTGTTTTCTTAATAAATCAGACTGAACCTTTTGGTGCGAACCTTGGCAAATCCTTTTTTCTTCTACATCTGTAATAGGCTAATATGGTATACTGTGATGTTTTATGACACGTGAATGATTCGATATGAAAGTACTGGCATGCCCCCCCCCCCCCCCCAACACCGTCTGGCTGCAGGAGGAGGCGGAGCAGCTGGCCACCTCCCACCCTGAGCGCGCCCTGGACGTGCTGGTGCCCTTCGAGGGCGTCAGCGTGGAGTGGGAGGAGCTGAAGCGGACGTTGCAGGGATGCGAGGACTCGCTGATGGTGGCTGGGCGGCTGCAGCAGTTCATACAGGTGTGGTGGTCACATGATAGTTCATTAATAATACAGGTGTGGTGGTCACATGATAGTTCATTAATAATACAGGTGTGGTGGTCACATGATAGTTCATCATTAATAATACAGGTGTGGTGGTCACATGATAGTTCATCATTAATAATACAGGTGTGGTGGTCACATGATAGTTCATCATTAATAATACAGGTGTGGTGGTCACATGATAGTTCATCATTAATAATACAGGTGTGGTGGTCACATGATAGTTCATCATTAATAATACAGGTGTGGTGGTCACATGATAGTTCAGGTGTGGTGGTCACATGATACAGTAGTTCATCATTAATATAGGTGTGGTCACATGATAGTTCATCATTAATATAGGTGTGGTGGTCACATGATAGTTCATTAATAATACAGGTGTGGTGGTCACATGATAGTTCATTAATAATACAGGTGTGGTGGTCACATGATAGTTCATTTATAATACAGGTGTGGTGGTCACATGATAGTTCATCATTAATAATACAGGTGTGGTGGTCACATGTTAGTTCATTAATAATACAGGTGTGGTGGTCATATGATAGTTCATCATTAATAATACAGGTGTGGTGGTCACATGTTAGTTCATTAATAATACAGGTGTGGTGGTCACATGATAGTTCAGGTGTGGTGGTCACATGATAGTTCATTAATAATACAGGTGTGGTGGTCACATGATAGTTCATCATTAATATAGGTGTGGTGGTCACATGATAGTTCATTAATAATACAGGTGTGGTGGTCACATGATAGTTCATCATTAATAATACAGGTGTGTTGTGGTGGTCACATGATAGTTCATCATTAATACAGGTGTGGTGGTCACATGATAGTTCATCATTAATATTACAGGTGTGGTGGTCACATGATAGTTCATCATTAATATTACAGGTGTGGTGGTCACATGATAGTTCATCATTAATATTACAGGTGTGGTGGTCACATGATAGTTCATCATTAATATTACAGGTGTGGTGTGGTTAGTGGATGGGAGTAGTCCCCCAAGTCCCATCACCATAAACGTATGCATATTAAAGATAGGCACACACTATGCAGCCAAACCGATCATCATACACGCGTCATATATCACATCACGTGACCGTCGCCGCCCCCCCCCCCTCTCCACCCCAGGACCTGGACTCCTTCCTGACGTGGCTGGTCCAGACGCAGACGGCGGCGGCGTCCGACGAGCTGCCCAACGCCCTGGAGGAGGCGGAGCGCCTCATCAACCGCCACGCGGCGCTGAAGGAGGAGATCGGGCGCTACGAGGAGGACTACGAGCGGCTGCAGGCGGTCAACGAGCTGCTGGAGTCGGAGGAGGCGCCGCTACCCTACGCCGCGCTGCAGCAGTGGCTCCAGAAGCTGGACGTGGGCTGGAACAAGCTTCTGGAGATGTGGGAGAGCCGGAGGGAGGTGCTGGTCCAGGCGCACATCTTCCACCTGTTCCTCCGGGACGTCAAGCAGGCCGAGGCCTTCCTCAACAACCAGGTCAGACGCCCGCGCTCCCCGTAGCGCTCCAACGCTGGATTCGCTCAGCACGCTGACTGGGGATGTAATGATAACCGGTATAATCGTAAACTGCAATAAAATTTGATTGAAATTATCGCGATAAAATTATCATTATGAAGGTGTTTGATTCCCGTGCTTTGAAAAACTCTGTTAATACTGTCCTGCATCAACCAAAGTTAGCAACAGTCCCAAGACACATTATTTGAATGTTTATGCAAAAAAAAGGGCATAGTGCTGCTATTTTTATTTGGGGTTTTCAATATAAAACTTGGTAAAATGATTTCAGTGTCTGTATCAGTAGTTTCTGAACATTTTCAGCATATTTTAACAATACCCCAATAATACCGATAACCGTGAAAATTTGGTCACTATAATCATGATGCAAAATGTTCATACCGTTACATCTCTACTGACTGAGAGGCAGGGGTGAAAATTAACTTTTTGGCTCACGGTGAGTCACCTGCCAAGGGGACTGTAGATGAAAAAATCTACTGGCCAAGTATTTTTTTTTTCAGATAGCCTTCCGAAATCTAGTCGCCAATTGGAAATTTTACCTGCATTTGGCCGGTGGCAGGTGTTAATTTTCAGCCCTGCTGAGAGGTATCAAACAGGTTGAGGTCTTCCTCAACCACCAGGGCCCTGAATTACAAACTAGTACTGCAGCTTACCAGAAAACAAATGACTACAGAGTAGCTGTCTATATAGCAGTATATTTCTGTGTATGCATGTCAAGTCAAACAGTCCGTTCTCAACACGTGTAGCGTCTACTGCAAATACCGTCCTGTATCTTCCATACTGTCTGAGAGATGCGCTGTCCTCAGCTATCTGATTAGATACTGCAGCTGTCGTGTTTGGTACCTGGGAGAGACATTATCCTAGACTAGAGAGGCCCAGCCTCGGACAGAGCTGAGTGTTATAGCCCTGGCCGGGTGTGGTCAGCTTCTGTATGCTGACAGGGAAAACCCGAGACACGGCAGAGAAAGAGAGAGAAAGGTTAGATCAGGGTTCCCAGGTGTCTCTATGTACAGGATGATTCATATGAGATGTGATATTATATATGACAGCAAGACTGACTGACCATGCAGTGCATCACTAGTAACTCTATATAATCACTTCCTGCTCTCTCTCTTTCACACACACACACACACACACACACACACACACACACACACACACATACACACACACACACGCACACACACACACACACACACACACACACACACACACACACACACAGAGGGGTATAAAGTCTTGGCAGCATGGCCCTCTTGCTGAGTGTGCCAGTGCTCACAGCTTGTAGGCTGTGGGAGTGTTTACACTGTACTTACCATATATATGGTCAGATGGGCGCAGCGTCTAACTATCTGAACACAGCTAAGCACATTCAATCTGATCTATTGGAACTCATCTATCTGATGATCTGTGTACTGAAGGTTCTGGATCTATACAGTGTTGCTGTGTGGCTCTGCGTTCTGGATCACAGACTACAGGAGTAGTTCATTACATTACAGGGTTATGTCAGTGTGAATGGCTGTCGAGACATGTATGTGCCTGTGTATGTGTGTGTGTGTGTGTGTGTGTGTGTGTGTGTGTTAGTTCATTTTGTCTTCAGGTTTGCTAACAGACGCAACTCTGCATTAGTGTCTGGGGGCCCCAGAACAAGCAGAACAAGAAGCCAGGGGATGTTCTCTTCAATAAGTGTCAAAGACATGAACACTTTCATGTCCTCTCAATCTCTCTCTCTCTCTCTCTCTCTCTCTCTCTCTCTCTCTCTCTCTCTTATTTCCTCTCAAGTCAATTTCAATTCAATATGCTTTATTGGCATGAATGTCCGGTGAACAATATGGCCAAAGCGTCGAGAAAAATACAATTCAACAATGACATGAGAAAACAACTAAGTAAACTAATAGATAAATAGGTCATAAAATAGGTCAATAAAGATGCAATTAACAAAAATAATACAAAATCAAATGGCATGTAAAATAATTAAATACATAAACAAACAAGTAAAATGGTTATAAAATAGGTCAATAAAGAGACAATAAACAAAAATAATACAAAATCAAATGTATCAAAGGTCATGTAAAATAAATAAATGAATAAATAAACAAAAAAAAAAGATCCACATGAAGTAGAAGAGTAAATGTGTCCTCTCTCTCTCGCTCTCTCTCTCTCTCTCTCTCTCTCTCTCTCTAAGAAAGTAATGGCAAAAAACAAACATTTATAGACATAATAGAATGTAAAAACACATTGGCACTGGCACTATTGGACCGTCTCTCTCTCCCAATTCATGAGTTGCAGTTGGTTCATAGAGTTATTACTAGTGTCATTTACAGTGTTATTACACAATATCCATACCTGCCTCTCCTTGCTTATCCAGGAGTCAGCCATAGCCCTGATACAGTTATTGTTACTGATACTACTGTTATTACGCATTAATAACTAATTCCCATTCCCCCTGTCTCTCCTGCCCCCCAGGAGTCAGCCCTAGCCCACGTAGAGCTTCCCACCACAGTGGAGACGGTGGAGGCGGCCATAAAGAAGCACAAGGACTTCACCACCACCATGGAGCTCAACCTGCACCGCATCAAGGCCGTCATCGAGGCCGGGGAGAGCCTCATCAGTCAGAGCAACATCTACTCCGACCGCATCAAGGAACGGGTCGACACGCTCGCTAACAGGTACAGGCTCTATACCTAGCTACATATACACTGGCTAACAGTTACATTATGTCCAGGGGTTACATTTGTCCGGGGCTATCGGGGGCTCAGCCCTGGCACATAGGTTCCCAAACGTCATCAGCCAGAGCTCAACCCCAGTACATCTATCAACATTTTTTCTTTTTTTTCTCTCGCTCTATTGTTAAAAGAATGCAGGCATTTCAAGTTCTCCTTAAAAATAAATCACAATTCATTTTAGTTACAGTTTTTTCATTTTAAAATGATGTCATCACTTTCACTGGCCTGGATACTCTTTACTTTTGCTTCTCTTCAGTCAGTCAGTTATCAGTAGAAGTGGTGTACACTCATGTCATGGGATAGGGAGCCCTTGGATTCGAGTATACAGTACCTTGGAGTTCGTCTGATATTCCGATTAAACAATGTTTTCTCTAACAACACCAAGATTTTAGTCTGCCAGGAAGGGTTAGGGTTAACACTCGCTGGCCAGCTATCCAGTTAGCTAACATTAGCCAGCTAGCTATACATTAGGTAAATCAAGACACAATTCAATAACACATCCACGTTAGCTAGCTACTGTACATTATCTAGCTACTGTACATTATCTAGCTATAGTTTACTTTTAGCAAGCTGGCTAAATTATTCTATGTTTTATTCCTACTCAGGCTATGCAGAAATTAATTATTTCCTTTCATTTCATAAGTTACATTATTTTAAAAGCTAAAACGAGACAGGGTGGAGTTAAAAGGAGAAAACTTACAGATGCTTAAAGAATGTAGAAGGTATTATTTTAGCTAGTTAAAATAGCTTTAGGTAATCTTATCATGGTTTAATCAATCATAGGTTGAGCTTGATACACTTGACAGTGTTTTTATATATTCTAGGATTGAGACAACAAACCCAGCAGTAGCTAGAGAGTACGGATGTCACGGTGTGGATTTTCCCCACCAACTAATAAACTTGGTAACAAGTGGTATTGGACAGCTTCACGGTTTCACAAAGCCAGAGGATCAGTGAAAACACCATTGTTTTTGGGTGCCGGCCCAGGGCCAGAGCATGTAATTCACCATGATGGCTGAGGAGGGGGGGTGTCGGGGCCTGGGGTCGGGGGTGTGTGTGCGGGTGAACATAGAGGTTGAGAGGGTGAGGTTCAGCGGGGTGGGGGTTGAAGGTAAGGGTTGTGAGGTTTAGGGGGGGAGGGTTCGTTGTGTTTAGGGGGGCGTATATGGACTCTCCCTCTCCTTTGGGACTACAATACAATAACACAAGGACCACATCTTTAGGTGAGGCTTCATTCAGATGAGGCTGCTGTTCTTACAACTGGTCCATTCATTTTCACTGATCTTCTCTAGAACATTTGGTTCATCAGTTTGGTTCGTCCTCTTACCCATAGCCAAACACACACCCTAAGGAAATACTCCCACAGAAACAGGTTATAGTGTAGAAAAAAACACATAGCCATGGTGTAACTGTGTGTGTGTGTGTTTGTGTATGCGTGCGTGCGTGCGCGCGCATGTGCGTGCATGTTTGTTTGTGTGTGTGTGTGTTTGTGTGTGTGCGTGCGTGTGTGCGCGCACGTGTGCGTGCATGTTTGTTTGTGTGTGTGTGTGTGTGTGTGTGTGTGTGTGTGTGTGTGCGTGCGTGCGTGCGTGTGTGCGCGCGCGTGTGCGTGCATGTTTGTGTGTGTGTGTGTGTGTGTGTGTGTGTGTGTCTCTCTCTCAGAGGGAACCAGAACCGTGAGCTGGCCCAGCAGTGGCTGGAGAAACTCAACGACCAGTGGGAGCTGCAGACGTTCCTCCAGGACTGTCACGAGGTAGTCACGACGTCTCTTCACACACTTTGATTGGCATGTTGGAGTTTGTCTGTGGGTCAAGGGGACCCTTGCTCAGTCCCCAAGCTATCACATGACCAGCTCTCTCCTATATTAGCCCCGCCCTCCCAGGTTCTACTACTGTAGCTTCCCTGCCTTGCCCCGATCACCGCTTTATTTAGGCTCTGCAACTGTCTTGAATTATTCACCACCATATCTCCTCATCACTTATTCACAGTGAGCGGACTGTGTGTGTGTGTGTGTGTGTGTGTGTGTGTTTGTTTTGTGAAAGAGAGAGAGAGAGCAGCCTTCTCTGTGTGTGGCCGAGTGTAAGACTGTGACACTGCGACAGTTTGTTGGAATGTGATAGGGAGTTGGTCAGAAATGTACACACTACTACAGGAATAGAGAGAGAGAGAGAGAGAGAGAGAGAGAGAGAGAGGATTGCAGGCATATGAAAAGAGCGACGGATACAATTACAATCTGGTTCTAGAGGGAGTGGGAGTTTGAGAGAATTCAATAGCCATAAATTCTCTCTTGCTCCTGTTGTTTCATTGTGCTGACTGGCCACGTCTTGATTGAACATTAGTATAATGTTTACACACAGTCTCTTGCTTTAGCAGCCATTCCAGGCGTCTCCAGAGTTTGTTGTTTAACTGTGACATTGGTTCGATTCCCTGGTTTGGCAGGGGAGAGGCATGGATCTCATATAGGACTGGACTAGAAACTCTCTGATGAGCTCAGCCCATTCATGACTCTGAGCCCCCTGCCCGACAGTCTCATATATGCCCAATTCATTTAGTGTCTCTGGGGGGCTATGAGGCTGAGACCCCCCCCCCACCACAACCCTCCAAGACCTCCTCTGACCTCCACAGTCACTATGACAGAGTCAGGGGACTCGACTGGGAGGATGAGGGAACAGGAGGGGAAGGTGGAGAATATACAGGGCATTAGAGAGAGAGAGAGAAAAAGAGAGAGAACGAGAGAGAGAGAGAGATCGAGATGGCCAGATCCCTTAGAAAAAGGGCATAAGGTCAAGCCGGACGGTAAATCTATCAAACCACAAATAAATCATGTCCCCCCTCTCTCTCCTCTCTCTCTCTCTCTCTCTCTCTCTCTCTCTCTCTCTATATATATATATATATATATATCTCCGTCTCTCTCTCTCTCTCTCTCTCTCTCTCTCTCTCTCTCTCTCCGTCCTCTTAGTTCATCTCAGCGCTGTCATTTCAAGCGGGGGGACACCTCACCCCCCCCCTCGTCTCCGTTAGCCCCTCTCTTTTTCCGCGCACGCCCTCCCTCGCCCCCCTGCTCCGTGTGAGCTCCGCAGCGGCAGCATCAGGAGGGCTGGATAGAGCAGAGACAGGCTGGGAGGATAGGCACTGCTGCAGAGGGAGGGAGAGAGAGAGAGAGAGAGGGGGATGGGGGAGGAGACGAAGAAGACAATACGGAGATCCTCGCTCGTCGTCGGCGTCCTTCGAATGCTGTCAAACACGCACCGTCCCGTCCCGTCCCTCCCCTCCATCCACGCGTCCGTCCACCCCCCCCCCCCCCTCCCTCCGCGCCAGCATCACTAGCCGTGACCAGCGAGGCTGAGGCGTGTGTGTGTGTGTGTGTGTGTGTGTGTGAATTCTCTCAATCCCGGGCGTCCTCGGTCCTGCTCTCCCGTTCTCCGGAAGAGGGAGGGGGGGGGGGGGGGTGGCGGGGGGCTGCCTGCCATTTTATTGTTTTGGGGAGTATTTTTTTTCTCTCCTTTGCTCTGGCTTGCCCCCCCGCCCCCGCCCCCCCTCCCTCTCCACCTCGCTCCATCCCTCCCTCCCGCTCTCTCTCTCTCTCTCTCGTCACTGATCCGCCTCCTCCTCTCTCTCTCTCTCTCTCTCTCTCTCTCTGGGTTGAGCGTAGAGGCTCCACAGCAACACTGAGGCAGCAGCAGCGCCAGAGCGTGGCGGAGAGAGAGAGAGAGGGAAGGAGAGAGGGAGAGAGAGAGAGAGAGAGAGAGAGAGAGAGAGCAAAGGAGAGAGAGGGAGAGAGGAGCGCAGCCTCGTTCTCTCATCTCATCCCCCCTAGCTGGCGTTTCTTCGGCGTTTTGCGTTTTCCTTCCCCGCCGTCTCCCGGCCGCCGTCGGTTCCCGGAGCGTCCGTCTCAGTCGGAGGAGAGCGGGCGTCGTTAAAAACCGCCGTCCGGGAACGGCGGGGCCGCTAGAGGATGAGGACGCTAACGGGCGCCCGCCGCAACCCTCTGGGCCGTTCCCGTTAAAGACGCTGCCTGCCGGTAAATGGGGCAGATTTGCCGTTCCGTGGAGTCGGGGGAAGTAGGAGAGGATGGAGAGATGAGGAGGAGGAGTAGGAGGAGGAGGAGGATGGATGGATGTGGGTGGTAGGAAGGAAGGAAGGAAAGATTGGGGGAGATGGTGGTATTTGATGTGGAGTATTCTGTTCAGCTGACATGATGTGGACAAGAACAGTGTGTTTTCCTGCTATTGCTGTATGTTTGGCTTGTGCCGTGCGGGTTTTTGCCTTGTGTGCCAAAAAGATTATTCTGTTTACAAGTGCTGAGGTGTGTGTGTGTGTGTGTGTGTGTGCCTGTGCATGCATGCGTGTAGGTGATGTGTTCTGTGTCGCCATGCTTGTTGGTACACGTGTGTTTGTGTGCATACATGTGCCTGGTGTGTGTTATTAAATATGCATGCGGGTGACCTTGTCGTTCTCCGATCTACTGCGTTTTCTACAGGGTCCTGTTTGCGTTCATTAAGAGACGATTTTCACACTCAACAACATTTCTCGGGTGGATCTGTGTGCGGCCTATATTTTGACAGACCTGTGCGCCTGACTCTCTTACGTGATGATGCGTACTGTACCTGTGTCTGCTTCAGTGTGTTCTTAACAGTTACAGTAGGTACAGTAGGACTATATGGCGTATTTCAGTCTCTATATCCAGCGTATGTTGACATGCTGTCTCTGTGAGTTTAGTCTTGCGTGTGTGTTTTTCCTATGTTCTAGTGTGATAGCATTCTCTGTGTGTGTCTCTGTGTGTGTGCGCTTAACGTCTTGAATGAAGCTGTCTGGTTTGTCCTGCGCTAACCTGCCTGGTGTCCTGTCTCTCCCCCCCCCCGACCACCAGCTGGGAGACTGGGTGTCAGAGAAGATGCTGATGGCCGGAGACAGCAGCCGAGATGAGACGCAGAAGCTGCACAAGAAGTGGCTGAAACACCAGGCCTTCATGGCCGAGCTGGCCCAGAACAAGGAGTGGCTCGACAAGATCGAGAGGGTGAGTGAGCGCCGCACCTTACCCCCCGCCGGTCCACCGTACAGCCCCGCACGCTATCTGAGGACCTGCTCCGCCTACCTCCGCCCGGGGTAGCTTTAAACGCCGTTGTACCCGTACGAAGACCTTTCAGGGCGAAGCGTTGTACCGTTAAACCACCGTGAGGGCGTGGAAAACTGTGGATATTATCTTCTTCTCCTCCTTCACTTTCCTCAACGACACCTTAAAACTCACGTTTTAGTGTGTAGCCTTACAATGCTGTACTTTACTGCTGGACTCAGTACAATAACAGTGAATACAGTAGCAGGATTCAAGTACAGCCTATTGTTGGAGAAGGCTGAGTCACATTAATCATCGGGCCGCTCCGTGTCTGTGGTTGAACCCAGAGTCTGGGACAGGGGTGGTATCAGGTGACGCCGTGAGTGGTTTGTGTACTACAGCTGGCTTGCAGGTTCTCTTTTTTTTTGTCCGTAGGTTCATTTGTACATCTGTTCGCCAGGCTACGCTCAGCATTTCTGTCCCAGATCTGCTAGGTCACGGCTGCCCGTGGGACAGCTTCCGTGTGGTGGCTCTACTTGTTTTTGCATCTGCGCGTACAATGCCGCTCTCAAGCGAGCGATACGTTGTTTGTTATTGATTAGAAATCGGAAGCTGATAGTGTGTTTCTAGGATCATCTCAAGCAGCTATTTCTGGAACACTCCGCCAGCGACGTCAAACGCTATGTGTCCTGGGCCTGTATAGAGCTTAGCATAGAGCTGAGCAGTCCCACCCAGTTTGGGACGCCGGTCGCACTTCCCAGCTAACATTCAAACCATCCAATATATCACATTTTACAATAATTATATAAAATTGGACTTTTGAAAGTATGTCCAACAAATAACCAACAAGAGCGTGTAAAAAAAGAAGAAGAAAGAAGCCAAAATACTACACTTCCGGGGTACTCACAATTGGATTTTTTCTCCAACTCGCCCCGCCCTTCCCCGTCAGCTGTGCCTCACTGCTATTGTACACCCTCCACTCCCTGCATGGCCAGATTCAGACTGATTTTTGCCTTTGCTGACAACTTTACTTTCATTCTCGCAAAGCGTAGATACTGTGGGCATCGACATTTTGCTTGAGAAGTCGTAAGTGGTACTGATACGTCGCACCCCAGTTGCCCGTGTTCCAGAGAGCGCTACTACGTGCGAGAGCGGGCGCTGCATTAGGGGATGCTGGATAGCGTAGTCCATTAAGGGATGCTGGGTAGCGTACTTTGTTTGCTCAAAGTCCGGTAATAAGAAGTTTTAAATTAGATTTAAACACAGTGGTGTGTATATTATGGCTGTTGTATTGCAGTGAAAATGCCCGTGACTGAAAAAAGCCCGATGGGAAAACCAGTCGTTGTCTAATGGTTGTTTCCTGGGACCAGCCAGGGAGAGGGGCAGTGTCAACTGCTAAGCTCTATTGAGGCTAACTGTACCATCAGTCAGATAGCTAACAGCTCCAGCCAGCTACTCCCACTGACTTAGAAACTGCTTATTACCTCGACAGCGCAGGGCCAGAGGTAATGTTTTCGGTGCCGTGTATGCATGCATGCGTTTATGTGTTTGTCTGTTAGCAGAATCACACAAAAACCAATGGAGCGATTTTCACAAAACTCTGTGGAAGGGTGTAGCATGGTCTAACTTAGAACGCATTACATTTTGGCATGCACAGAGCCACGAAATGCATTCAGGGGCAGAGGTCTGTGTTCTCTACACACCATTTCTAGTTATATCTACTTACAGTATGTCCAATACCTCCTTCTAGAACCTATGGAAGAGCATGTAGTGGAGCGTGAAAACGATTTTCACCGAGCGACGTGAGAATGTGGGACGTGGTTAGGTTACAGGGAGGGAAAGAGAGAGAGAGCTAGCGATGTCTGAGCGTCGAGTGTCTGTTGGGGGGAGAGAGCTAGGGCTGGGGCAGTGATGTCATGGAGACTGAGCCTAAGTGGTGGCTGTTGTATCCGCGAAATCGAATGAAGGTCAGGTGACCGACTGAGTTACGGTGTTCTTGGAAAAAAAAGAGCTTCACTGTAGAGATGAAGGGCTCTGAGCCACACCCATAGGCAGCGTGATCCTAATGTGGATGGACCTGATTTACCTAATATGGTCGTCTCCAACATGGGCCGGGTTACGATTCTAACCTAATATGGTAATTATCCATATGTATTTCCTACTATATTGACTTCCTGGTCTCAGCAGTCTCCTGGACGCAAACACACAGTTGGCAGCCCTGGACGTTGATGCTGGGGAAGCAAAGCTAATGTAACGTGTTGAGACAGGCGCCTCCTATCCCGTCAGACCACTGTGTGTGTGTGTGTGTGTGTGTGTGTGCGTGCCTGTTCTCTCCATGTGCTATTAATGTAATATCCCTGTTTTCCACCTCTGACCAGGTCTACTCTATTATGGTACCCATACACATCCCCTATAAATCCGGCGTAGCACAACTGCAGGCTAACACACACACACACACACACACACACACACACAGAGGGCAATTGCAGGTCTCACGTGGATACAGGCTGTATATCAGAGGACCAGCTTATACAGCGATACAAAGAATATACTACTGTTCACTTCTGGGAATGAAGCCTACTGTACCTACAGCTGAGACAGCCCTCAGACCCCCTGCGTGAGCGTTCTATATCACACATCACAACAATGTGTGCTATAACATCATAACCATGTTGGTTTGAGTTAGGACAGTCCTGGGGAACATAACTTCACCCTGCTGGCTTCCTTCTCAGAGAGCCGTGTTCTCTGCCTGGCGGTTGAGACAAAGCTAACAGGCTGTGATAGTGTCCCCTGGCTGCGTCTGCTAGAGCTGAATAGAGCCAGAACACGCTGGGGCCTTCATCCTAGGCAGGGCAGCTCCGTTCACTGGATAGAGTGGTCCAGCCCAGTCCAGTCTAGTCTGGTCTGGTCCAGTCTCTTCCGGTGTAGTCCAGTCCAGTTCAGTCTTGGTCTGGTCAGGTCCGGTCCAGTTCAGTTAAATTCAGTCTAGTCTAGCCGAGGCCAGTCTGGTCCAGCCCAGTCTAGTCTAGTCCCGTTCAGTCTTGGTCTGGTCCAGTCCGGTCCAGTCTAGTCTAGTCTAGTCTAGTCTAGTCTAGTCTAGTCTAGTCTAGTCTAATTTAGTCTAGTCCAATTCAATCAAGTCCAGTGTAGCAGCCTAGCGTAAAGGCCATTGTAAATGTCCATGCACCATTTAGGAAAGTTCACATTAAGGATAGAGTCTCACCACGGTTTAGCCCAGAGCTATCTAAATTGTTCATGGATAGGAACTCAGCCTGGTCTCTTGCCAGGCGCTCTGGTTTAGCTCAGCACTGGCTTAACTTTAGACAAATCAGGAATAGGTGCATCAGTCAGTAAGAAAAGCTAAAACAGACTATTTTCTTGATACAATCACAATGGCATACTCCAATCCCTCAACATTTTGGAGTGTGGTAAATATAAATAAAAAGAAATCCTCCAATTCCCTCCCCACCCGTATTATAGTCAATAACTGTGAGATATTAGATCAGGTGCATATTTGTCAGTCGTTCAACCAGCACTTCGCTGAAGCAGGTCATTGTACACAGGGCCCTCTCCCTCGGATGTCATTTCTGTTTGTAGTCACTCCCTGGATCATGTCTCCCATTTCTCATTTCAGCAGTTTACTTCCACTGAAATCTTACAAGTCCTTCAACAAATAGACCCTAACTGTTCTACTGGTGAAGATAATTTAGATTCATTTTTCATAAGACTGGCCGCCCCGCTCATTATTGTTCCACCATCATATATTTTTAATCTCTCCATCTCATCAGCCAAATTCCAAAATCTGCAAGAATCATCCCCTTGCACAAAGGGGGTACTAGGGACAACTTGTACAACTTTCGTCCTATTTCCAAACTTCCTCGTTTGGCTAAGGCTCTAGAGACCCTAGCTAATAACCAATTGAAACATTTCCTTTCTAGTTACTCTGTCTTAAGCACACACCAATCTGGATTTAGAGCTAATCATAGTACAATTTCAGCTGCCACCATTGTTATGAATGATATAATATCAGCATTAGATAACAAAAAACATTGTGCAGCCCTATTTGTTGACTTATCAAAAGCCTTTGACACAGTCGATCACCACCTGTTGTTAGAGGCTAGCCTGCATAGGTGTAGCTGGGGGTGCCTGTGCCTGGTTTCAGGACTATTTGTCCAGAAGATGACAATGCGTGAAGTCAGGTAGCTTTCAATCAGACTTCCTGCCCTTGACTAAGGGGGTGCCTCAGGGATCGGTGCTGGGCCCTGTCCTCTTCACCATTTATATTAATGATAGTCTCCTCTTTAGGTGGTAGTAAGGCTCATCTACAGTATATGCTGATGACACTGTTGTCTATAGTGTTGCAGATTCTGTACAGAAAGCCCTCAAGAACCTACAGCTATCTCTCAATATGCTCCAAGAAGCTCTCACCAATCTCAAATTGTCCTTAATCCTAGCAAAACCAAGTTCATGCAATTCTCTAAATCTCGAGCTATTGATTATGGTAGGCTCCAACTACTAACGGCTAATGGTTCACTTATTGAGAGAGTCACAGAATATAAATATCTCGGTCTGTGGCTGGATGATAAGCTCTCGTTCAAGTTTCATGTCAACACTCTAGCTTGCAAACTAAGACAAAAAATTGGCTTCCTGTACAGAAACCGTTCCAGCTTCTCTATGTTCTGTAGGAAGAGAATTGTTCAAGCTGTCTTCTTGTCAGTATTGGACTATTGTGACACAATTTATAGACATGCCTCTGTGACAACATTGAAACCCCTCGACACTGTTTACCATTCCGCTCTGAGATTTATTACAGGCGATAGTTATGACACACACCATTGCATTCTTTATGATAAAGTTGGCTGGCCATCTCTGTCTTCAAGGCGTAACTATCACTGGTTTATGTTCATTAATAAAAGCATTGCTGCCAGACTTCCACTGTACCTGTCATCTCTGCTGGTTCGGAGTGTCGGCACTCATCAGACTCGCTCGAATGATCTTCTTGTTTTTAAGGTCCCTCGTTCTCGTACAGAACTTGGACGGACTGCATTCACTTATAATGCTCCGTATACCTGGAACTCTCTCCAACAGACATTGAAGCTAGAGCTGCTTCCCTCCGATACGGAGTTCAGAGCCATGGCTCTAGACATTTGTTCATCAACGTGTCACTGTTTTAGATCTTAATTGTATTATTGTTGTAAATTGCTTATGTTTTGTTGATGTTTATGTTTGCTTGTGAGCTCGTCGGCATTGGAAATGAGGGAAACCTCAATTGCCCTACGAGTTTAAATATAGGTTTGAAAAGGGCAAATAGCATAAGGCTTGAGTCGCCACTCAGTGTAGCAGAGATTCACAGCCTCCATGTGTATCTGTCCTGCCCTCTCGGTCCAGCGTCCGTTATAAAACAGCTCTCTGGAACTCCCAGTGATTCCCTGGACAGATAAAGGTCAGGACCTGCTCCTCCTCCTCCTCAGACCATGAATGTCAGCGGGCAGCACAGTAGGCGCCTCAATGCAGCCGGTCGCCCGGCCGACTCCTATCGTATCCAGGCGGCCTAGTGCGGCCTGTAAATCACTGCTGGTTGCTGGCCGTCCTCCAGTTCGGCGTCAGCGGCGTCTGTCACGAGGTGTGTGTGTGTGTTGTGTGCGTGCGTGTTACCCTACCAGGGAGGCGCGACCTCCTCGCCAAGCAGAGAGGGGGGAACGGGGCCGCGCTCGCGGGGGTTGCCAGGCAACAGTCAGTCTCCTCCCCCCTGGCGTAGCTCATGTGTGAAGGTCATTCAGGCCGCCGCGCACAGGCGGATCTCCCCTTGAGCCTTGAGACAGGAAGAGCCCCCCCCTTCCTCCACCGCCCCTGACAGGAAGTGATGTCAGACCTGTAGGGTCAAGGACGCAGGGGTGCGTCTCGGTAGTCTCGCCTCCTCGCCTTGTCTCCTTTCCCTCCCTCAGTGCCTATAGAGAGCAAGGCAGGAGAGAACCACTTCCTGTCTCCTAATATGGCGCTTGTTCCTGTTACATGCAGAGCTGTGTTTTAAACAGGGCCACCACTGGACCCCCCCCAGTGGTACAGTTAGTTAGTCTCTAAACCCAGCGGGGCTCTGTTTCCCACTTCCCCTCCTCCGCCCCCTCCCCCCTCTCTTTTCTCAGATAATTAATTGGCCTCGTTATCTCATTAAGAGCAAGAATCTCACCCTGAGTTGCGCAGAGCCCTCTCTGTTTGATCAGAGACCACTGGGAACAGTCACTAAGGTGACTTGCATGCAGCTCTCAGCCTGTGTGTGTGTGACTGAGAGAGAGAGAGAGGGAGATAGAGAGAGAGAGAGATGTTGAGTCTGAGGCAGGGAGAGAGAGAGGGACAGGAAGGACAGGGAGAGAGAGAGGGACAGGAAGAGAGAGAGAGGGACAGGAAGGACAGGGAGAGAGAGAGGGACAGGAAGAGAGAGAGGGACAGGAAGGACAGGGAGAGAGAGAGTTTCAGGAATGGGCAGGGAGAGAGAGAGGGACAAGAAGAGAGAGAGAGGGACAGGAAGAGAGAGAGAGGGACAGGAAGGACAGGGAGAGAGAGAGGGACAGGAAGGACAGGGAGAGAGAGAGGGACAGGAAGGACAGGGAGAGAGAGAGGGACAGGAAGGACAGGGAGAGAGAGAGGGACAGGAATGGGCAGGGAGAGAGGGTGAGGCTGCCAGAATAGAGACAGACACACACACACAGAGAAAGAGAGAGAGAGACAAAGAGAGGGAAGCTGACGGATTCAGATCCAGTCTTATGTAACTCTTGTCACAGCGCCATTTCTTAAACTGGCAGGACAGCTCTAAGGCCCAAATAAATAAAAAAAGTTCTCAGATCATAGCTGTAATGCTATATACCATTGGTCTGAATAATGTAGCAGTGTGTGTGTGTGTGTGATTCTGCCAGGCAGGGTAGGCATGCTGCAAATATTGATAGAGTAGCTTCAGTTGACATGGCCTGCCAGAAGCAGCGGCCACACTTGAGGTAATTGTAGCTCAATAACAGACGCTGGATGTTGTATGATACCATCGTCACGATGGACACTCTCACTGCCATCTGCTCTGCTTGTTGACATCATTCCATCAGCAGCGCCTCTCCCTTCTGACTCTCTCCCTTTCAAGTTATGTAATCAAATGGTTACAATACGCAGGCCAGCCAACTTGCTCTTGCAAAAGTCAATTTCCGTCTCTGTTCTATTATTTTTTATCATCGTTATAGTTATTTTTACATCGTCTGCTTTCTACCCCTCAACTAAAAGAAGAGGTGATTGAGGAGGATGGCGGTCCAGAGCCTGGCCTGGTCTAGAGCCTGGCCTGGTCTAGAGCCTGGCCTGGTCTAGAGCCTGGCCTGGTCCAGAGCCTGGCCTGGTCTAGAGCCTGGCCTGGTCCAGAGCCTGGCCTGGTCTAGAGCCTGGCCTGGTCTAGAGCCTGGCCTGGTCCAGAGCCTGGCCTGGTCTAGAGCCTGGCCTGGTCCAGAGCCTGGCCTGGTCTAGAGCCTGGCCTGGTCTAGAGCCTGGCCTGGTCTAGAGCCTGGCCTGGTCCAGAGCCTGGCCTGGTCCAGACGTGGGGAGGCTGGGTGGGTTATTATTGTTATTGATGTGAAGTAGAGAGAGAGCTCCGACTAGCCTGGATTCACGTCCTTGGGCACTGCTGACACACACTGATTCCCTTTAGTCTAACACAAGCACACACACACACACACACACACACACACACACACACACACACACACACACACACACACACACACACACACACACACACACACTCTGTCTCTTACAGGGGCTGAATTACAATGGGATGTGGGCGTGGGGGTCTCTATTCTGCATGTGATGGGGGTGGAGGGATTAGATGGAGGGGGGGAGAGGAGGAGCAGGTGCGAGGGAGGGGGGCAGTGCTGGAGGGGAGGGTGGGGGGGGGGGGGGGGGGGGTGGAGCGAAAGGCGCGCCGACAGCGGGACATCAGGGGGGTTAGTTGAACCGGGCGGAGGGGCCTAATCTCTCCTCTGGTCATAGCAGGGCCGGCCGGCTGTTCCCGCAAGCTCATGAATACCAAGTCAGGCGATTAGGGGACCCGTGGCGTCCAGAAACAACGGCCGGGGCACAATTGCGAGCAGAGAAGGAGAGATGTACAATGTGGTGGGTTTTAAGTATCCCGATGCAGCCCAGCTATCAAGCCCCGCCCCCCCCTCCTGCTCTCTACCTCCCTGCTCAAACCCCCGGGGGGGCCCCTAGGGGCCCTGGTAACCCAGTTAGAGCAGCTGTGCCAGCTAGGCCGCCGAGCAGTCAGTCAGAGACAGCTGGTTCGGGGCCCCGCGCAGAACACGGCCTCTTGGAGGTACAGAGCTCTCAGCTCCTCGTATGTTGAGCTGCTTTGTTTGGTTCGGGGTGTTTTGTTCGTTTCTTTCTGTCTTTTTTCTCTCTCCCGCTCTGCTGCGTCCTGCCTCTCATCCTCCTCTCCTTCTCCTCCTCCCCTCACACTCCCTCATACATCACTCTCTCCCCCACTCTCTCCATCCCACGTCTGTCTCATGTTCCACTCCCTCTCTCTCTCTGTCTCTCTCTCTCTCTCTCTCTCCCCCCCTCTCTCTCTCTCTCTCTCTCTCTTTTTAACGCCATGCAGTTTTTCAATGCACTAGGGATTTGCTTTCGGTCGTGGTGCATAACATGGACACAACATTGGACAGGGTGCAGGGACGAGATAGGACAGTGCAAAGTACAAAATGCTAGCGCAAAGAAAGGGTAAGCTAAGAAAAAACAATATACAAAATGTAGTTATACAGTGAGTGTGCAGAGTGTAATGTGTACAGTATATGAGTGTGTGTATGTGAGTGTGTGTGTATGGTGTGTGCGGCGTGTTAAGTGAGTGTGGTGCGTCCTACACACTTCAGTACTGTCAGTGGTCATGTGCAAGTGTCTATCAACAGTGTCTCTCAACGGGGGGAGGGGGGGGGGCATTGGCCTTGTTGATAAGGCTGATGGCCGTGGGGAAGAAGCTGCCTCCATGGTGTGAAGGACCACAGCCTCCTGCTCCGAGGGGAGTGGCACGAAGTGATTATGGCCGGGTGAGAGGGGTCAGTCGCAGTCTCCCTGGCCTGCTTCGGGGTCCTTGGAGTTGTGCAGGACCTGGAGGGAGGGGCAGGTTGGACCAGGAGGGAGGGGCAGGTTGGACCAGGAGGGAGAGGCAGGTTGGACCAGGAGGGAGGAGCAGGTTGGACCAGGAGGGAGAGGCAGGTTGGACCAGGAGGGAGGGGCAGGTTGGACCAGGAGGGAGGGGCAGGTTGGACCAAGAGGTAGGGGCAGGTTGCAGCCGGTCACCATCTCGGCGGCTCGGGCGAAGCGCTGCAGTCTGTCCCTGTCCTTGGCTGTAGCGGCGGAGTACCAGATGGTGAAGGAGGAGGTGAGGCTGGACTCGATGGCGGAGGCGTAAAAGAGTACCATCGTTTTCTTTGGCGGTCGGAATTTCTTCAGCTGCCTTAAAAAGTATTTTCCTCTGCTGTGCCTTCTCGGCGAGGGAGCTGGCGTTTAGTTCCCATTTGAGGTCCTGGGAGATGGTGGAAGCGGAAGGAGTCAACAGTAGTCGCCGGGGGGCGTCATTCGGTGTCTCTCTCCCCTCTCCCCCCTATATCTCTACCCACTCTTACATGTACCTCCCCTCCTCCCGACTCTCATCTCCTCCAGGAGGGCCAGCAGCTGATCCAGGAGAAGCCGGAGCTGAGCCCGGTGGTGCGGAGGAAACTGGGCGAGATCCGCGAGTGCTGGAAGGACCTGGAGAGCACCACCCAGGCTAAGGCCCGCCAGCTGTTCGAGTCCAACCGGGCCGAGCTGCTGGTCCAGAGCTACTCCAGTCTGCACCACCGACTGGGCCAGCTGGAGGGCCAGCTGGTGTACGTGGACCCGGGTCAGGACCTGACCAGCGTCAACAAGCAGCTCAAGAAACTACAGGTCTCACTTTAAGCAAAACAGAAGGCGTCTGTTTATTCGATTGCTGTTCATTTGACCTATTTAATAGGCGAGTCAATCATCGACCGTTTGGCAAAGGTCATGTCCTTCATCAACGGT
>NC_140234.1:15519049-15524049 GCF_949987555.1 Borostomias antarcticus
ATCGACTACGGCCACGCAGACGCCGCCACCATCGCGGAGTGGAAGGACGCGGTGAACGAGTCATGGGCCGACCTGCTGGAGCTGATGGAGACGCGGGCGCAGATGCTGGCCGCCTCCCACCAGCTGCACAAGTTCTTCTCCGACTGCCGAGAGGTAGAGGAGCGTCGGGATGAAACATAAGCAGGCTGTAAAGCTTGTGTGTGTGTGTGTGTGTGTGTGTGTGTGTGTGTGCGTGCGTGCAGGTGTGTGTGTGTCTCTGACTGTCCTCTCCTGAACCTCCCCAGGTTCTGGCTCAGATCGAGGATAAGCAGCGGCGTCTCCCCGAGGTGCGGGCGCGGCAGGGGGCCACGCCCAACACCAGCACGCTGCAGAGACTCATGCACGGCTTCGAGCACGACATCCAGCTGCTCGTCACTCAGGTGAGGACGCATTTATTTGCTTAATTGGATCCCAATTAGTTGCCAACTAAGTGGGATCCTCACATAAAAATACAAACATAATTACGCAACACATGTAAACACATGATGTAACATAACCCCAAATCGCCCCCCCCACCACCAACCAACACCACCACCACCACCACCACCCACCCCAAACACCACCACCACCCACCCCAAACACCACCACCACCCACCCCAAACACCACCACCACCCACCCCAAACACCACCACCCACCCCCAACACCACCACCCACCCCAAACACCACCACCCATCCCAAACACCACCACCACCCACCCCAAACACCACCACCCACCCCCAACACCACCACCCACCCCAAACACCACCACCCACCCCCAACACCACCACCACCCACCCCAAACACCACCACCCACCCCCAACACCACCACCACCGACCCCCAACACCACCACCCACCCCAACACCACCACCCACCCCAAACACCACCACCCACCCCCAACACCACCACCCACCCCAACACCACCACCACCACCCACCCCAAACACCACCACCCACCCCCAACACCACCACCCACCCCAAACACCACCACCCACCCCCAACACCACCACCACCGACCCCCAACACCACCACCCACCCCAACACCACCACCCACCCCAAACACCACCACCCACCCCCAACACCACCACCCACCCCAACACCACCACCACCACCCACCCATCACCACCACCACCCACCCCCAACACCACCACCCACCCCAACACCACCACCACCCACCCACAACACCACCACCCACCCCAACACCACCCACCCCAACACCACCACCACCCACCCCCAACACCACCACCACCCACCCCCAACACCACCACCCACCCCCAACACCACCACCCAACCCCAACACCACCACCCACCCCCAACACCACCACCCACCCCCAACACCACCACCACCTACCCACAACACCACCACCACCCACCCCCAACACCACCACCACCCACCCCAAACACCACCACCCACCCCAACACCACCACCCACCCCAACACCACCACCCACCCCAAACACCACCACCACCCACCCCCAACACTACCACCCACCCCAAACACCACCACCCACCCCAACACCACCACCCACCCACCCCAAACACCACCACCCACCACCAACACCACCACCCACCCCCAACACCACCACCCAACCCCAACACCACCACCCACCCCCAACACCACCACCCAACCCCAACACCACCACCCACCCCCAACACCACCACCAGCACCACCCACCACCAACACCACCACCCACCCCCAACACCACCACCACCCACCCAACACCACCACCCACCCCCAACACCACCACCTACCCCCAACACCCCCACCCACCCCCAACACCCCCACCCACCCCCAACACGTCACGGTCAGCAGGGCTCAGGCTGTGTCTGTGTCTCAGGCTTAGATTGTAGATGTGTATTTTTGCACGTGCAAGCACACGCACACACACACAAACACACGCACACACACAATCACCCCCTAACTCTCAGAACGCACACAAATAACCAGCGTACAAAGGACAATTTCCAGTGCACGTGCTCTTCAACCAATAAGGCCTCAGTCAGACCGTACACACGCCGTCAATCATGCGTATCAAGTATTATTCTTGTGCTGTGTGTTCATGGGTATGCATGTATGTGTGTGTATGTGTATGTGTGTGTGTATGTGTGTGTGTGTGTGTGTGTGTGTGTATGTATGTGTGTGTGTGTGTGCGCGCGCCCAGGTGCGCCAGCTGCAGGAGAGCGCGGCCCAACTGAGGACCGTCTACGCCGGGGAGAAAGCCGAGGCCATCGCCGGGCGCGAACAGGAAGTGATGCGCTCCTGGAAGGAGCTGCTGACGTCCTGCGAGGAGTGCCGTGTGCAGATCACCACGGCGACGGACAAGCTGCGCTTCTTTGCGGCGG
The DNA here is from genome assembly GCF_949987555.1 of Borostomias antarcticus. Lineage (NCBI taxonomy): Eukaryota > Metazoa > Chordata > Actinopteri > Stomiiformes > Stomiidae > Borostomias > Borostomias antarcticus. The sequence goes on from NC_140234.1 coordinate 15,521,408, forward strand.
TGAGAGACCAGCTCATGTGGATGGACAGCCTCATCTGCCAGATCGGCACCGGAGAAAAGCCCAGGTACTGGTGGGGATTTATTCTAATAATTAATAAGAGAGTAGTCAAGAATGCCAAGGTTCATCTTTGCAAGTCTTGGCTGGTTACTTTTATTCCAAATAGTTTGCAAAACCGGGCTCTTAGAGAAAGGAAAACCCACCAGGAGCAAAGATTATCCTCAAAACAGAACATATATATAAGACTTTATAGATAGAATTAGATACCAAGAATTTGCTCGTTACACACAGTATTGTGAACCCTGTCTGTGATGAACGATGATATGGCCCATATTCGACCTGCACAAAATGGCCGCCTGTCTGTGTTCCTAGAAGGGGTACAGCTACGGCCGGTGTGGGACGGTAAAGGCTGGTTCCCATAAACGCAGAGGCCATTTAGGGTAAAGGTTAGGGTCGAGTTTAGGGTTAAGGTTAGGGTTAAAGTTAGGTTTAGGGCCAGGTTTTGGGTTAAGGTTAGGCTTAAGTAAAGGGTTGGGTTAAGGTTAGTGTCTAGGGTCGGAGTTAGGGTTTGACCGGTCTCTGCATGGATGGGAACTAGCCTTCTACACAGGCTGTACCCTGTACCCCATCTAGCCCCAGCCGTGCTCCCGTGTGTGGGGCCGGTGGGGGCCCTCAGCCCTTCGGGGGGGGGGGGGGGGGTTGCGGTAACCCTGTGCTCTTCTCCCTGGCCTTCAGCGCCCCCCCCCCAGAGCTAACCCGGTCCTGTGGGCTCTTTTCAGGGACGTGTCGTCCGTCGAGGTCCTGATGAACTACCACCAGAGCCTGAAGAGCGAGGTGGAGGCCCGCGGGCGCGGCGTGCTGCAGTGCATCGAGATGGGGAAGACGCTGCTCGCCGCACGCAACCCCGCCGCCGAGGAGGTGACCGCCTACTTTCTTTTAGGCGGGGGCGACGGGGGCGGGGCTATATGGGCGGGGCTATCCTGTAGTGGAAGGATGCAGTTGTGGGTCGTGGGCTTAGTTTGTTTTGTTTTTATACGTTTGATTGTTCTTTCTCATCTATGGTGTGTGTGGACGCCAGGAAGACTCCATTGGTGCCAAGGCGCATTGTGGCAGCTAATAGGGATCCAATGAACAATAATAAACCACGCCTACTCCTACCAGAGCCTACATGTGACCTACAGTTGTGGGGGACCTGTACCTGTTAATGGTGCATAATGGATTCATTTTTTTTTCCTTCTTTTAAAGGGATGTGTCATTGGATCCAGCTGTGTGTCTAACCTTATGTTGCTGTCCTGTGATTGGTTGTTTCCAGATCAAGGAGAAGCTGGACCAGGTGGTTGCTAAGCAGCACGAGTTGTCTGAAAAATGGGACAAACACTGGGAGTTGCTGCAGCACAGTGAGTGACCCTGAGATGACCTGTACACCCACACACACACACAAAATACCCCCCTCCAACACATACACACGCACACACATGCACGCACACACACACACACACACACACACACACGCACACACACACACACACCTATTATGCCCTTACATTATCCACCGCCTCTATAAGTCATATTCTATAGTAGCCAATAATTGTACCCTCATGAATAGATCTGCAGAATCACATGTAGGAAGCATGTATTGTTCATACTGCACATACCCCATCTCTCTCTTTAACCCTGTTTCTCCTCTCCTCCTTCTCTCCTCCCCCTCTCCTCCTCTCCTCTCTTCTCCTCGCCCTCCTCTCTCCTCCTCTCCTCTCCTCCCCCTCTGGTCCTCTCTTCTCCACGCCCTCTCTTCCTCTCCTCCCCCTCCTCTCCTTCTCCTCTCCTCCACTATTCCTCTCCTCCCCCTCCTCTCATCTCTTCTCCTCCTCTCCTCTCCTGCCCCTCTCCTCCTCTCCACTCTTCTCCTCCCCCTCCTCTCCTCTCCCTCTCCTCCTCTCCACTCTTCTCCTCACCCTCCTCTCCCCTCCCCTCCTCTCCCCCTCATCTGTTCTCCTCCTCTCCTCTCCTCCCCCTCTCCTCCTTTCCTCTCCCCTCCTCCCCCATCTCTCCTCTTTTTTCTTCTCCTCCTCTTTTCTCCTCCTCTCCTCTCTTCCCCAGTGTTGGAGGTGCACCAGTTTGCCCAGGAGGCGGTGGTGGCAGAGGCGTGGCTTACGGCCCAGGAGCCCTTCATCAACAGCAAGGAGCTGGGTGGGAGTGTGGACGAGGTGGAGCAGCTGATTCGTCGACACGAGGCCTTCCGGAAGGCCGCCGCTACCTGGGAGGAGCGATTCAGCTCGCTACGGCGACTCACCACGGTAAGGACTGACTCTGATTCCGATTAGGACTCTGATTCTGACTGACTCTGACTCTGATTGATTCTGACTGACTTTGATTCTGATTCTGATTCTGATTCTGATTCTGATTCTGATACTGATACTGATTCTGATTCTGATTCTGATTCTGATTCTGATTCTGATTCTGATTCTGACTGACTCTGATTCTGACTGACTCTGACTTTGATTCTGATTCTGACTTTGACTCTAATTTTAACTGACTATGACTCTGACTCTGACTCTGATTCTAACTGAACTCCACTCCCTCCCCAGGTGGAGAAGCTGAAGGCGGAGCAGTCCAAGCTCCCGCCCACCCCTCTGCTGGGTCGT
>NC_140234.1:15529049-15536549 GCF_949987555.1 Borostomias antarcticus
GTTCTGTTTGATAAGAAAACAGGACAATAAAAACCTGATGAAAGGATGGAATGCCCTCCAACCCCCCTCTCTCTCTCTCTCTCTCTCTGTCTCTCTCTCTCTCTCTCTCTTCTTTGCTGCTCTGTGGAGGTCAGACTTGGCCACTGGCCCTCTGCGGCCTCTGCCCCCTGGTGGAGACACTGGGTCACCGCGGGGAGCCCAGACTCCCGTGTCCGGGCCGCGTCGCCAGAGGAGAAGCACGCGTGCGCGACGGGAAAGTTGTTAACGCCGGTAGTGTGAAGCCGTAGTTCATAACGTTTCATGTTTATTTTTTGTATGAGATGAGCTGTATCTGTATGTATCTCCTGTCTGTCCGTCTAACTATCTACTGTACATTCAGTCTTATACTCCCCAAATGAAAATATGCCAAAATGTTTTTAACTGGTTTTAAAAAGTTTTTTTTTCTTGTTATTTTTTTTTTTTTTTTTCTATTTCTGGTCATTCAGTCCTCTATTCTAGCCGTCCCCTCCAAGCTCAGTCTGTCCCCACATCCTGGATGTTGCTTTTCTCTTTGGCGCAAAACGACCAACCAACCAACCACCCAAAACAACCCACCTCTACTGGGGTAGATGTTCCGTCTGGATACACCAACACTGAACAACCTAGGTGTTTGTATAAGAGAGAGGAAGAGGGAAGGAGAAGAGTAGGAAGGTTGGAGGATCATCGTGTTGTAGGCCTGGCTGTCACCTCTGGGCCTTGGTAACCGCTGGAGGAGGGGGGGGGGGTCCCCGGGGGGTGGTGGGGTGGGGGGGGTGGTGACAGACCTCCAGATTCCAGGCTTCCTCCTCCGCTGCGCACCGTCTCTCTCCACTCACACATGGGACCTTCTCTATGTCCCTTCAGTAAACATCAGTCACAATGCTTTTTATATCCCAAAAAAAAGTTAGACGATAAATGTGTGTATGTCTATATGTGTGTGCGTGTGTGTGCGCAATGTTCATGTGCGTGTGTGCACGTGCAAATGTGTGTGTCTACTGTACATGCATGCACAAGTGTGTGTGTGTGTGTCCTACTGCTCCCCTCTCCCAGGGTGTCCCATAGCTCAGGTTCTTTATGTTGTCATGGCGCCTCCTCTGTTCTCCCTCAGTCTTCCATGCATGGCTGGCGTACTCACACACACACCCAATCACAGGAGGGCATGGCCCGACTGTGACCCCGGGGTCAGAGGTCAGGGTTCACACAGGGGTCACAGTGCAGATGGGCTAATCCCAGACCACAGGCGGACAGGTCAAGGGGTCAATATGTTCCTGATGTAAAGAAAAGCTGGCAGGTTTAAGGAATAGTTGAGTTGCTGAATGTGTGAGTGAGTCGCAAGGCTGCATGTCTTACTTGGAGAATCACTTGTCCAGGAAAAGACAATGAATGAATAGAGGTCTTCGATGTTGAGACCTGGAGAGTGTATCTGTAACAATGCCTATGTTTGTGTCTCTCCATGCCTCATATAATACAAGAATCCGTCTGTCGCTGTCTTAGCATCACAAAGCCATATATGGTGCCAGGAAGTTGAAGCTAGTGTGTGATTTCAGAGAGAGCTCTAGGAGTATGACAGTAAACCATAAGAGCAAGAGCCAGGAGTGAATCTGTGAAGGGTGGTCCGGTTCAAGCATCATCAAATATGTTCAGTCCGAGTAGCTTTTTCTACCTTGTTTTTTTTATTTTAAGAACACATTTTATGCATCTATATACAGGCGTGAATGCCAAATCAATGCAATCCATTATAACGCATGTTGGACACAACAGAGCAAAGGAATCGACAGGTTATTTTTGAATGAACATGCATAACTATCACATGTAAAGTGACATATACAGTATATATATGACTGCACACGGTATGGCAGGGCGATGCGGGAGAACTGAGTATTGGGGTTCTCAATAAAAGGGTGCATGAAAGACACACCTCATACAGTACATACTGTACATACAACGGCACAGTGGCGGAATACGATCAATAAACTGTTCTCCTGGTGAAGGCCTGTGTGTCAGGTTAGGAGTCCCACTGTGTAGTAATCCACACACAGCTCGACCTGTGTAGAGAGCAGACCGCTCTGGTCCGGTCTGGGCAGCTCACAGCAAGAAGGCCTCAGCCGCAAATACAAAATGCTCAATAAAGAATGTTCTGGTTTCAAATGGACGCGTACTGTATGTAAGTCTCCTTTTTATGAATTGAGATTACTGTAAATGTTTTAGTTTCGACAGTCTGAGGTCTCTCCCCCTCTCCGAATAGCGAGCTGCCTGCTTGAGTGTCTGTTCTGTCTGGAAACATCTCTCACCAATGTGTCATCCATGACCTCAACATGAGTCTGTTTAGCGCTGGTTTCTGTCCCGACTGTCACAGATCTGGCACCCATACGCCATAGTGATGTCACAAAACAGTATGCAGCCCAATGATGATGAGGTATTAAGGCAGGGTCGACGGGGAAAACGAATGTTGTCGGGGATGTGAATGCTAGAGACTATATGCAACTTTTCCTTTGCACTAAGAGGCTTCCCTTGTCCCAGAGCTGGGGGTGGTAGTGCATGGCAGTGGTGCTTCAGGGTCTCAGAGTGAGAAGGGTTAACTGGCTACAGGAGAATTCAACTGGAATCATTACATATATTACCAGAGAAGTGTGCATGTTTATCCTTTGTCGCTTTTTATTTTTATATATATTTTTAAGAATGGGATATTTTATATTAGAAATTGCTTCTTCTAATATCAATTCCATGCTTGTTTTGCTCTTTACACATTAAAACCTGCCGATGTTGCTGTCACCAGTCTGTCACTAGTCTGTAAACAAGCATGGAGCCCTTCTCTTCACACCACCCAGACCTACAATAGACATGGGTCTGGCAAAGCCCTAACAGTCGGTGACTTCAACTGTCTGTGTAGATACACACATAATGTCATGACTCGTAACATTTCTAAAACCATATCAGTCCCTGTTATCTTCAAATCCAAAATCATTGCTCTTTCATGCTGGACATAACAGCATGTTTGTTGCCATGTTGAAGGCCCTGCCCATTTTATCCTGCCCTTTCTCTGTGTCTCAGATTATGTCAGATTATAATCCGAGTTGATAGATTTTACACCAGCCAGGTGTTATCAGTACATAGAAAGCACAATTTTATATTATTGTACAGCTAAACGTTCATAGTGATGCTTGTAAGGTGCTTGTATGATATCACATTGCTGATGTAGTACCCCAATATAGTCATGATGGTCAAATGTATCTATTGAGCAGTCATGATGTTTCAGCCGTGTCATGGCATTACTTTCTCTGGGCATCTGTGTGGTCCCTCATGACAACTTTGTATTGTCACTCAACATTCATACTTTCAATACTAACATAAACACACACTCATGAATAGTTTGTCTTTTGGTTTCATTTGAGAGAATCATTTCATAGATGTTTCTATCCAGGATGTTCCTTTGACTATCAACTGACTTGTCAGTGACCGACACCTGCCATTGGTTCCTCAGTGCCCTGACCCCTGACCCCAGAGCACCACTGTTTTTACTGAGCTACAGTCTGTTCAACAGCTTGATGACCTGTACAAAATGTAATTGCTTAAAGTATTTTCTGTAAAGATTTTAAAAAAGAAAACAAGTTTTTTTTTTCTGCTGTAACACTGGGACGTTGTTTTCCTCTTTTTTTGGATTTCAACCAACTTTATTAACTATCCATTTAGTTAATAAAGTGTGCTATATAAATAAAATCCATTTATATTTATTTATTTAAGGGGCGATAGTGAAGATTGTTAATTTGTACAGACTGGATGAACCAGACCCATTTCACCACACCAGGACAAAGAAGTTGCATGAATGACATTGTCTCTAATATGATACTGCTGTGCATGTTTCAAAGTCTCATCCCTCCACTATACAATCACTGTACAATACTGGAGTGACACGACTTCAGTTCGAACGAGGAAAGGGTGAATGAATGACTAAAATAATGTATAAACCAGATCCAACTCTAAAAACCATTGAGTCTGTACAGTCGTTTCTTTGAATTGATAAATACAAATTGTGATATTGAAAATACATTGTGTGGTTGATTGTCTCTGCATGTGAAGGTGGGATAGGCCTACTGTATATTGAGACACTCAAAATATGATATAGATATTGGATTCATACACAGTGAGTGTCTAACTATTTCAGAATCAGAATTTCCGTTCATACTTCTTTCCACCTCCAATATTAGGCTATCTTCCCCGTAAGTTGGCCCTTGGAGAAACTAGAGAGTAGTTAATGTAATAGTGAATAATAGTTTAGTGGTGTGCCCCTGCACTCTGCACTCCCGAACAGCAGGCGGTGGCACTTTACCCAAGATTGAAACGTCTCCATATCCACAGTAGAGTAAGAAAACATGCGGTTCCAGGAAGTTAATTCGTTCGAATCCATATGTTAGCTACATCCATGAGCTAGTCGAGCAACAGTCCTTGCGATGGATTAAACACCTAAATGTGCAGCTTGTGGGACATTTAATAACTTTACCCACAGCTCACAAGATAACAAAGATGGCGAGGATCGGAGACATTATTCATTTAAACGTTGGAGGTAAAAGGTGAGTGTTGAGATAATGCGTCATAAACTCACGCTAACTAGCCGCCTAGCTAGCTAGGCTAGTCTAGTATTATATAGTCGGAATTAGATGCGATGTTAACTAACGGGTAGCTAGTACTAAATTACGTTCAATGATTAATATTTATGTTTGTGAAAGTGCTAATCGATGATTAAGGCTCAATTGCATTCTGGGTAGCTACTGGGTGCCTATTGTTGCTGCTAACTAGCTTGTATGTTCATCACTAGATGATGCTCACTAATAATGTGTGTGTTTGTCAGGTTCAGTACCTCCAGACAGACTCTGACATGGGTTCCTGACTCCTTCTTCTCCAGGTCAGTATGTGCCTTCTGGATATAGGCCTAACCTTTATGGGTGGCTTATAGCTAACGTTATAGAGTCTTCTCTTTGATACTAACAATGCATTTCCTGTCACTTCCAGCCTACTGAGTGGCCGAATCTCAACCCTGAAGGATGAGACTGGAGCTGTAAGTTTGATATTCATGTAAAGCTGATTGTGTGTCTGTGATCTGAAGTAATCGTAGGTTATTGCCAATGCTAGTAGTGACTCCTGTGTGCGTCTGTCTCCCAAATTTCCCCTATCTCTCTCCCCTCTCTCTCCCTCTATCTCCCTCCCTCTTTCTCCCTCTCTCGCCTTGTTCCCCTGCAGATCTTCATCGACAGAGACCCGTCTCTCTTTGCTCCTATCCTCAACTTCCTGCGAACAAAGGAGCTCCATCCGCGCTCCATCAACGTGCACCTGCTCATGCATGAGGCTGAGTTCTACGGGATCGCTCCACTAGGTCAGGATGTAACCGTAGGAGAAGGAAGTCCTCTGTGGGTCATCATGGGTTCAGATCTGACAGAGAATGTGTATAATGGCAATTGATACAGTCAAATGGTTTATTGATTCAAGTGCGTACGTGTGTGTGTGGGTGCGCTCTTTTGTGTTGGCTGTGTATCTGACTCTGTGTCGTTCCTCTCCGCTGTAGTGCGTAAGCTGCAGCTGTGTGATGAGCTGGACCGGTCCTCGTGTGGGAACGTGCTGTTCAATGGCTACCTCCCACCACCAGGTGGGGCTCTACTCCACACTCCCTGACCCTGATCCCCATTACCTTAACTCAACTCTACCTCAACTCAAATCTGTCTAGCTCTCACAGGCTACTTTATCTAGCGTGGCGGAATTCACTTCTAACCCATTACAGTGTGTGACAAGACTTCAAAGTAATTTGTGTTTTGACAATTGCCTATTGTTTCCCAGGAGGGGTTTTTCAATCCAATGATTTGTATGCTTATCTCTCCCGCTGACTGCGGCCAGTGTACCCGGCCAAGCGTCGTAACCGCCACAGCGTGGCAGGACCCCAGTACATGGGTGGCCGTGCCGCGCCTGCAGAGAGGGTTCCGGTGCGACGCAGCAACACCATGCCGCCCAACCTGGGCAACGCGGGCATCCTGGGGAAGGCCTCCATGGAGGAGCGGATCTCGGGGGGTAAGAGGTCTCGGCGCAGCCTGTGTCGATTTTAAAGAACGTTAGATGGATGTAGAGCTAGCATGCATATCATCCTGCCAGAAACTAAGTTGGGGGTGGTGTATGCGCTTAAAACATGAAGGCTTAGACAGTATTGTATCATGTTCATATTCCTCAACTCCCCCTCACCTCTCCTTACCTCCCTTCCTCTCTCCTCCCGTCTCCACACCCCTGCTGTCCTCCCCTCCCCAGCCCAGGTTCCAGACCCAGGCATGGTGAGGATCGTCTGCGGGCACCACAACTGGATCGCTGTGGCATACGCCCAGTTTGTAGTCTGCTACAGGTAAGCTGGCTCCTGACTGAAATAAATATTATTTTGTCCGGTCAAACAAACTCATTTTATGGAGCCAAGTGGTCCGTGTGCTGTCTTTGTTGGTCGTCGAGCTTGACTTGGACCGTTGAGCTCTGTTGGGTGTTAATGAAGATCGGAGGTGATGGATCTGACCCCCTCTCCTCCCCCAGAGTGAAGGAGTCTACAGGCTGGCAGCAGGTGTTCACCAGCCCGCGGCTTGACTGGGTGATCGACAGGGTGGCTCTCAACGCCAAGGTGATGGGCGGGTCCCTGGGAGACAACGACAAGATGGTGGCCGTGGCCTCGGGAACAGAGATCATACTCTGGGCCATCTGCCCCGACGGGAACGGCAACGAGATTGGTGAGGCTGTTTGCGATTGGTTTCAGACTGACATGGAGACCGTCTGATTGGCTACTAACCTGAATATATGTTAATTATAACTGGAGAGAAGTGTGTTGTTGAGGAGAGGAATGGCGTCATGAATATGACCGGGTGAACATACACACAGTCTTTGGAGCCTGTTTTAGACTCGTCATGTAGCTGCTCTACTCCTCCTGTCCACTAGGGGTGTTCAGTCTCAACGTGCCGGTGGAGGCTCTCTTCTTCGTTGGTAACCAGCTGATCGCCACCAGCCACACAGGGAAGGTGGGAGTGTGGAACGCCGTCACCAAACACTGGCAGGTTCGGACAGACTTCCTGTTACTATCACTACTGCCGGGCTCACACCGCAGGATTTTTGGGCCGATTTATCCCTGATTCACCCCTACCGACAATCGGAGGAGAAATCTGGTCTGGAATGCTGGCCGGTACCGATGTTCGGCCCAGATTATCTTAATGTGAGTGGTTTACAGATCCCAATCTCAAACCTCCCGATCGGCTCGCAGACCCATTGGGGCCACCCCGATGGAGGGGTTCGTTGCTCCCTCAGGCACAATGATATCCTGTAGTGTGTTATTTTCAAATCTTGCAACCTGATTTCCAAATCGATTAGGATTTTAATATCCTGTAGTGTGAGCCCGGCATTAGACATCATTGTTGTGAAAATGTAAAAATCCTAGAGTCCTTCACGAATTGATACAATGAAGGCTTTTCAATG
>NC_140234.1:15541549-15546549 GCF_949987555.1 Borostomias antarcticus
TATATTTCATATATTTTCATTTATGAATCACCAGTGACAGGCCTACTTGTGTTCCCCACAAAAGTGCCATTGCGCACGCAGCAGAATGTCTGACTCTGAAAACATCAACTGACGCAAATAATGTCCAATAAATAATGTCCTTAAATAATTAAGCTGTCGGACGGCGGTACACCTGGACCAAGGTAGACCTTGTAGTGCATATTTTTCGGTGTTGTCCCCACTGGACCCGCCCGCGAGATGGAACAGGTTTGACCATGATTATTCTGCAACCATCCCTTATTTGAATGGACATACAGTATAAGATACAGTAGTTCATCCCCATCAAATGTGTGCAACTACCCCCGGATCATTATATACAATAGTCTGCATTAACCAATAGCCCTAGCTGTGCGTAATTGGATGTGATTGCCATTTGGATAGCTGTTGGATAGTCTGTCATCACACACACGAGCAACGGGGAGTTGGTGCATTGGGTATCAGGCCACCACGGTTGACCATGTAGGCTATTCATACTCTATCATATGGGCCATTTTTGTTGCCTATACATGTTGTTTGTTGTGCCATCTTGAATGTGTCCTTTGCTATTATTTCTAGCCTACCTGTCACATTGTCCCGTGCATCTGTGAGCTGTTGATATTTGGTGGGCATGGCTTTGACTCCTGCTCTCCATGCATATCTCAGCGTTTTCCCCATTATGTTTGTTGGGGTCACGGCATCATGTAATGTTATTTCTTTTTTTTTTTCATTTAATTTATTTTCCGATTTTTTATCAGGGTTATTGGACATTATTTGCGTCAGTTGATGTTTTCAGAGTCAGACATTCTGCTGCGTGCGCAATGGCACTTTTGTGGGGAACACAAGTAGGCCTGTCACTGGTGATTCATAAATGAAAATATATGAAATATATATAAGGCACTTAGAATGTAAAAGAGTATTTTCCATCAACAATGTAGCCAATTATGAATGCTGTAGGCTACGCATGTGTCGATCGGTTCAGCACCCTGGAATGCTGCCTCAAAATGGACTGATCGAAGAAGCCAAAAGTGTGCATCAACCTAGTTTATTTAGTTTTTCCAATTTCGTTTTGAAACAGAAAAACCAAAGAACGAACCATACACGGATTGCTCTCCAATCCGGTTAACCGGATTACCGGTTAACCCCTCCCACCATTAATTTATACGTGTTTAGAACATTGAAATACCTGGCGAAGTTGATATGCAGGGTAAGAGAGGACAGTTTACAGCTTTGAGACCCCCTAGTGGGCTGGAGATGGAGTCTCCTAATCTCTTTCTGATTGGTTCTTCTCCAGCACTGGGCGGGCCTACAGAGGAGGAGCTTCTGGAGCTTTTGGACCAATGTGATCTGGCGCTGACCCGCACACCTGATATGAGCCCCGCCCCTTCCCTCAGCCACTCCCACACCTCCACCCCCCGTGCCTCCACCTGCAGGTATGATACGCGCGCGCACACACACACACACACACACACACACACACTTCCATCCCGTACCAAGCTACACTCTCACTTATATAGATACCACAAGCTACAAAGCATCATACTAGACTTGGTATACAGTCGAGTCAAGTCAAGCTTTATTGTCATTCCACATTTCTCTCGGACCACAGAGAAACACTGAGCACAACATACAGTCACAGGCACAGAGCCGTGACGGAAGTACACTAGGGATGAGACGGTATACCGTAAAACCGTGAACCGGTGTAAAATGTCCACTGTATTAGAACTGTGACATTCCCTGTGTTTACGGTATTACGTTTACGGTATTACACAATAATGCGCTGCTGAAACTTCACATTTCAAGTTGCTTGCAACAGTTAATTTTGTAATTTAATATAAGCTTGCTATTAATAAACTGAGCTTAATTACAATAGTGTGTATTTTCCATCATGTGTTGCACTGTAGTTCCTTCAAAGTAAAATACTTGTTTTTTTTTGTGTGTTGGGGAGGTGAAATGCCGTATACCTTGAAATACCGTAAACCGTACCCTGTAACTAGATACCGTACCGTACCATAATGCAAAAATCCATACCGTCTCATCCCTAAAGTACACAGAATGAATAAAAAATGCAGCTTTCTATGTCTGTGTGCTCTCATTTTGTACTCGCAGGTGTTGTGTGTTGATGCTTATGTCAGCGTTTTGGTTTAGCCTTTTTATTGTGGTTCGTGTATTTCTACTGCCTGCTATGACTTGTACAGCACTTTGGTCAACGTGAGTTGTTTTTGAATGCTCTTTAGAAATTGATTTGATCTGATCTTGTAACATTTAACCGTTGGTTTCCCCCTCCCCCCCCCACCCCAGCCTCCAGTCCCAGCTGAGTGAGAGCTCCAGGCTGGACCGGGGTCGGGGTCTTGGTTCCGGTCCGTTCTCCGGCAGCCTTCCCCGCCAGGCCCCCCCCGCGCCCATGTCCAAGCCCCGGGACCTGGGTCTGGGGAGCCTGAGCCTGCAGCCTCACCACCTGGGCCTCAGCCAGGCCTCGCTCGCCAGCGCCAGCGGCGGCAGCCCCCGGCCCTGCCCCCGCGCGGCCCCCCAGGACCGTGACGCCGGCGCCGCGGGGTCCCTCCGCAGGGGCAGCTTCGTGGAGCGCTGCCAGGAGCTGGCCAAGGGCTCGGAGGCCGGGGGTCCCGGGGGGGTGGTGGGCGGAGACGGGGGGAGGCGCAGCCTGGCGGTGTGCACCGAGCTGGAGGCCAGGCTGGGCCTGAGGACCCCCGCACACTTCTCCTGCTCCCCTGCTGCTGGCTCTTCATCATCTTCATCACTGCGCAGACCAATTCCCACCGCCCCAAGCCCCGCCCCTGCGGCCGTCAGTCCCGCCCGCTCCCAGACCCCCGTCTCCCCGCGCAGGGCCGCCTCGTCGCCTACTGTCGAAGCCCCGCCCCCCTCCTCCTCCTCCTCCGAAGGGCCAGCCAATGAGGAGAGCCCGTCCTCGGCAGCCCCGACCAGTCCTAAGCCCCCTATGAACGAGACCAGCTTCTGATTGGCGACTGACATGACGACAGACACATTGTCCGGGATGTGTGGGTCTGAGCGCGTGTGACGACGAAGTGTCTTGTGACTTAAAGACTTCCTGTTTAGAACAAAACTGTGATGTCATTCCACTGGTTCCACAGGGGCCGACTCTAAACCCCTGTACCGTTAGGAGAGATAATCATGTATCACAGGTGCTCAGTATAATGTATATATATATAATGTACACACTGAAACTGTACTCCGGCCTCTTTGGGTGAGAATATTACTAAGTCGTGCAGTTAACCTCTGCGGGGGTGAAATCACTGTGATATGAGCCCCCCCCCCCCCCCCCCCGCCCCCTCCCCTGCCGTCTGCACCTTAGAAGAACAGCCACGCCTCCGAGCCGCCGCCCACCCGGGATGGGAGGAGAGAGGGTCTGGGGGGGGCAGAATGACAGTCAGACGTTAGCGTTCATCAACTGTGTTGGAGAAACCCGAGTTGAAAGTCTTCCTTTAGATAGTGGCTGAGGTATGGTATGCGTTTCCACATGAGCTATGGTCCAAAGTGGCTCGGTGAGCAGACCTTGGCTTTGGCAGTGACAAGGTGATTGGTCTCTTGGACCGCCATAAACACAAAATGTAGGCCTCTGCATTCCGTGTGCTATAAGACAAGTGTATGCAAGGTGGCATATAACCCATCATTATTATTATTATTATTATTGAAGTGATTGCTAACTAAAATATTATAAATATGTGTAAAACTGATTAAGATTGGTTAAAGGCTGATGTGTTGCACTGGAGATCATTGAGTGCCTTGTTGTGTATGATATCCACCCTGTACTGCCAACCGTGAGTGTGAGAGAGACTGAACCAGTAGATACTACAGTATCATGTATGTATTGTATTCGTTGTATCTTTGGTTTGTTTGTCTGTACAGGAAGTTTGGCATGTTGTGTCCATATATGTGTTCCCTGTTGACACAGTGCATCAGGTCAAGAAGGGTGCTACTGGTGTCGTTACCCATCTTCTCTTTAAAACAGTTCACTTCCTCTCTGCAGTGTCCTCTCACTTTCTGAACACCATCTCCTAGGATGATAATATTACCACAGCTCTGGCTATTCTGCGTTTGTTTAAATATGTTGCAGAACTCAGTTATCAGCCTAAACTTCCATTAAGGTTCTGGTGTTTTTCTCTGTAGCTGAATTGGCGCCGCATTGAATGATGTACTGCCCTCTGGTCATCTAGTCCCTGTCCATGTCCCTTTGTCCTAATGTTTTTTGTTTTTTTTGTATTGTTCAATTATGTCTTTGAAAAAGAAACATTCATATCCTGTATTCAACAATGTAATAATCCTCATATGTATGCTTTCTAAACTATGTAGGCATTTCACATGGGAAGGTTAACATGGGTGAATGTGTCATGTGTTCTGTATGTCCATGGAGGTGTGAATTGGACCTTAATGAGAATGCTTGCCTTCTTCCGGAATATCATGGAATTGCTTGGAATTGTTGGAATGTGTTGGATATAATCTCCACAAAGAAGTCACATTTGTAACTTTTTAGGACTTGCTTTTCTAATTTGGTCCTCAAATAAAAGGTATTAACCAATTGCTGACATGGTGATTAATCATGACATCTCTGTAAAGTCACCCCTTAAACACTTTTTTTTGTTGTTTAAATCTCAAAAGCATTTTATTTCAACAGGAACAAACTATTATCCAATCAGTTCACATAACAGGAAAGCGGTTGATGTATTGCACACAAACCGTGTCATAAATACATAAATACATCATTAGATAAGTACATGTAATAATCCAAATGGCATCACAGCTTGTAAGGCAGGTACTGTCAGCCGTGGATGGGTACTAGTGCTGAGTGTACAGGAACAGTCCTAATGGCCTGGTTCATCTACCAGAGCAGTGTGGAATACAGTGAGACTAGAGGGTTTGACTGATAAGTGCAGCTGATGGCAGGATACGTGATGTGGCCTACAGTCCTATATGAACTTGATAGTGCTGTTACAACAAGTTTTCAACTC
>NC_140234.1:15556549-15564049 GCF_949987555.1 Borostomias antarcticus
AAACATTGTGGACTAACACAACGGCTACATCTCCAGACAAATACAGTGCATAGTGTTAAACATACATACATTTACGTGCTGAGGAATAAGGCTTTCTGTTTCAGCATGTAAACTACATCAGGAAGTAAAATATCAACATTGACAGAAAACATTCTATCCTATCCTACTTGCAGAAACCTAATTTGGTAAAAAATAAGTATTTTGTCAAAAGACTAATGATAGATCATTCTGTACATGGTATTGGCCACTGATCAACACTATAAACTGTCAGTACAAAGTCCACCATCTTACATCAGTTTTAAGGTACATTCAATCTTGAGTAAAAATGTTCCGAACTGGCTACAAATGTCACAATCAATACAGACATATCAGTGTCCTTTCTGCAAATCACATTATATATTTCCAAAATAGAGTAACTGAACAAACCATAAATTAATAACGAGAAGCAATTATTGACAAACATCAGTGGGACTGAAGTACGATCCACTAAGAGAGAGAGAAGAACAACACCAACATGACTAGAGGAGTTTGGTTCAACAATCAGGACACTGCTGTGTTCTTTGTATAAATCTGTCCATACAGGACATTGGTTCTGACAGCGTTCATATGGGCCATTGCTTCTAACCAGTGGGCCGACCCCTGACTGCAGCTGGCCCCCAAGCCTCATCCCTGTCTAGACTCTAGATCTAAATTATAACCGATCTAGACTCATCCAGGCCATTGGGATGTCTAGCATCATCAAAGGCAACATTGTCTTAAAGAAGCAGGTACTTAACAGTATAACAGTCGCAGGTTAAATTGAATCAGCGTGGTAGAAAACATTTTAATATTTATACTTTATATTTGTGTTCTTGTTGAGCGTCTTGCATAGGCTGTCAAAAATACCACCATTTACATCATGAGTCCTTAAAACTCCAGTCAGCCTTAGACTGTCTGTCAGTTGGCATATCTGCTCAGGCACTCAGGAGGGTGTCATGGCCTGGAATGACCAGTAGAGGGGGCTGAAAGAGGGTAGAAGGCATTTCACCAGCAGGAGCGTGGAGAGAGGCTGCACCTCAATAGCCTTCAGTGGCTTATTCTCCTAGTCTCCTCTCCCTCACTGCACTCCAAAACCCTAGGAGGATAGAGGATGTCCACCAGGACTGACTTCTAATTTGTCAGTGCAGATGGTGAAAAGGAGAGGAGGAGAGGAGGGAACTGTAGACCATTGAAATACATCTCACGCTCAGCCTAGCAATGTTATTGTTGGCTAAACTAGGCTAGTCTAGGCTATGCTAGCCTAAACTGGACCATCCTAGGAGATGCTAGGCTAGGGTTAGTCTAGACTGTGCTAAGTCAGGTTAGACTAGGATAGGTTAGACTAGACTATAGCCTACTAGACTATGGCCCAGGCTAGGCTAGACTAGGCTAGGCTTAACAGATCAGAATAGGTTAGTCAAGACTGTACTTGGCTATGCTAGGCTAGGCTGCCACGCAGTGGTTGGGTCGACGGGACATGATGTAGCCCCTGTGGCAGACGCAGCGGTAGGATCCGTCCGAGTTCACGCAGCGACCGTTGATGCACACGGGCCCGGGCTCCTCCGAATCCTCACACTCGTTTATGTCTGGATGGACGGAGGGACAGGGGGACAAAAGGACAGAAGACTCAATGAACAATGATCAATCAACGGACCTGGTACGCATCCGTTTAGTATGGGAGATCCGAGCCTTGTGGGTCATCGGGTTGGAGGTCGCTGGCGTAGACGGTTCCCTACCTCTGCAGGTCATGGAGGTCATGTCGAGGTGGTAGCCCTGGTAACAGTCGCATGTGTATCCCTCCACCACGCGGATGCACCTGCCGTTCTCACAGCCGTGCAGGATGCCACAGCTCTCGCTGCTCAGGCCGGCGTATGGCTCGTAGCGTCCTGGAGAAGAGGGGGGGGGGCGGACGGGGAGAGGGAGGGAGGGAGGGAGGGAAGGAAGGAAGGAAAGTTTCAGCATGACAGATTGGCGTTGCCAACCATCTGGCTGGTGTGAAGTTTACTGCACTCTTCACTTGCGCAAACACACGTGTCCATGTATATTGAAATGGACCGGAGGATAACATTCGGTGTACTGCAACGTTGAGGCAAGAGGCTGGAGTCTCATGCCGGCCGTTTGAGAATTGGCCTTCCTGGGCTGCCGTAGGCAGCGGGAGACTCACTCTCATAGGCCCTGCGAGGGTCCTCCCCCGCCGTGCGTCTCTCGGTGAAGGGGGGGAAGGGGGGCCGGCCCCTCCAAGGCTCCGCCTCCTCCTCCTCTTCCTCGTAGGGGAGGCCGCCAGGGAGGGGGGCCAGGCTGAGGGGCAGGCCCTCGGGGATGGGAGGTGGCGGGCGCGCCCCGAACGCACGCTCGGTCCGGGGGTCCAGCAGTCGGAACGGCGGTCTGGGGGCGGAGTCAGGGGAGCCGTAGTCACCCTCGTCATAGTAACCCTCAGGTCTGGGGGAGGGGTGAGAGAGAGAGAGAGAGAGAGAGAGAGGAGTAAGTAAGTAACATCTGTTCAGTTAAGTGTGTCTTTCTTTCTGTCTGCTCTTGAGCGGTGTGGTATCCAGTACAATATATATATATTAATGTTTGAGTGTTAGGGGGCCATGTCTCTCACGTGTATCCTGGATGTCTGAAGGGCCCGTCAGGGACACCGTAGGGGCCATAGGAGGTTGGGGGCCTCCCTCTGAAGCCGGACCTGCTGCCCCCGGGTACTGAGTAGTCGTCGTAGTCGGACCCAGGACGGAGGTAGTCGGGTCGGTCAGGGACGGGCTCGGGGAAGGGGTCCGGGCCATAGGGGGATCGGTAGCCGTCTCCCGGCCCCCGGCCCGGCCTCGGGCCCGGCTCGGGGCCGTAGCGGTCAGGGAAGGCTGGCCGGAAGGGCGGGGGTCTCAGCACGTTACACAGGGCTTCATAGTCCTCTGAGGAGGAGGGGGGGGGGGGGACCAGGATGACTAACCACACAAACTATTCACAACATGTTCATCCCCCTTTGAACACAACAGGAAGGTGAGGTGAACTGAAGTATGAAGGCCTGGATCATACCTCAATTAGTGTGTGTGTGTGTCTGTGAACGTGTGTGTGTGTGTGTGTGTGTGTGAGAGAGTGTGTGTGTGTGTATGTGTGCATGTGTATGAGAGTGTGTGTGTGTGAGTGTGTGTGTGAGTGTGTGAGAGTGTGTGAGCGTGTGTGTGTGAGTGTGTGTGTGTGTGAGCGCGTGAGTGTGTGTGTGTGTGTGTGCACCTGAGTCTCGGGCAGGACAGAGGGCACACTGCAGCCCCCACGCCTCCCCGTAGAGACAGCAGCACTCAGTGAAGGTCACCTGACCCCCCAGCAGAGGACTCTGACACACCAGGTCTGCCGTCACGCGCTGCCAACAGAACGACAGGTTCTCGTCTGGGGGAGGAGGGAGAGAGAGAGAGAGAGAGAGAGAGAGAGAGAGAGAGAGACAGAGAGAGAGAGAGAGAGAGAGACAGAGAGAGAAAGAGAGACAGAGAGAGAGAGAGACAGAGAGAGAGAGAGAGAGAGAGAGAGAGAACAAGAAAGAGATGCAGGAGAGAAAGACACAGGGATTAAAAAGGACACATGATAAAAGTGTAACAGATCTCTTCACCGGGTGTGGTGTGTGTGTGTGTGTGTGTGTGTACGTGTGTGTGCGTGTGTGCTCTTACCCAGGGCGAGGCCCGTGGAGTTGATACAGTTGCGCTGTGTGTCGTCCAACACTAGGGGGTGCTCACAGGTGCAGTAGTAGGAGCCCACTGTGTTGATGCAGACCCCACCGGGACAGCTCTCCTCCTCCTCACACTCATCATTATCTGTGGGGGAGAGAGAGAGAGAGAGAGACGGGGTGATGAATGGGGAGAGAAAGAGAGAGAGAGAGAGACGGGGTGATGAATGGGGAGAGAAAGAGAGAGAGAGAGACAGAGACGGGGTGATGAATGGGGAGAGAAAGAGAGGGAGAGAGACATGTTACCGTTCCTGAGATAAATACATGGATAGATCTTGAATATCCGTACATCCGTACATGTTCACGACCTTGAGACTAAGGCTCTGTTCACACTGCAGTCAAAAGTGGCCCAAATCCAATTTTTTTGCTCATATGAGACTTGTTTTTTTTCATGAGTGTGTGAACAGCACCAAATCACATGGAGTCTGATATTTTTAACTCAGATTTGCGTCACTTCCGTATGTGGTCCTAAATCAGATAAAGGTTTTGCAACGCAACCTTATTGTGAACAGCAAAACAAAAAAGCTTGCAGTGTGAACGCAGCTGCTCGCTCTGGCCGCTGGTCGGCCGGCTAGGTAGCCTTGCGGCCCAAAAGGCAAGGCAGGTTTATTTGTAAAGCACATTTCAGCAACAAGGCAAACCAAAGTGCTTTACAAGAGACATTACAAGCATCAAGACAAAGTGCAAGAAACACATTATAAAAGGTCATATAAAGCGAAATGCAAACAAACAAACAAACAAACAAACAAAAAACATTATAAAAGGACATTTAAAGCAAAATGGAGGAAAATAAAATACAAGAATAAAAGTTACAGGGAATCATGAAAGGAATCCCGAAATCACAACCCTCACAAATTCGGGCTTAAGGTCCGTCAATTCAAAGGACGAACCTCAGAGCAGCTCGGCCATTTATCTGACGGAGCAGACAGGAGCGCGCTGACGTCGTGTTCACTCACCCACACACTCCAGCAGGGTGGTGTCGTAGACGTAACCGCTGGGGCAGTAGCAGGAGTAGCCCGGGATGTTGTTCACACACACACCACTCTTACACACCTCCGGGTGGAACAGCTTACACTCGTCCACATCTGGCAGGGAGGGGACCAGGTTAAATACTGGTAGTGTGTGTGTGCGTACGTGTGTGTGTGTGTGTGTGCGCGTGCGTGCAGAGGGGTGTTACCTCTGTAGCTGAATGCTCCAGGTCCAGTAGTCACATATCCTTGTCCACTTGGACACAGAGACAGGTGCTCAGCTGGACAGAACAAAGAGAGAAAACAATCATAAAATTCCTAGCAGGCATTGCTATATGAGTGTGTGTGTGTGTGTTTGTGTACAGTATGTGTGTAATGTGGAGTTGTATATGTGCGTGTACACTGTGGAGATGTGTGTGTGTGTGTGTTTGTGTATGTGTGTAATGTGGAGGTGAGGTGTATATGTGCGTGTACACTGTGGAGATGTATATATATGTGTGTGTGTGTGTGTGTTTTCCCTACCTGTCCCCAGCTGTGGACAGGGGTCGTACTGGCAGCCCATGCCCCAGCCCTGTCCCATGGTGCAACAGCACTCCTGGTGGGTGGAGTTGACGGTGAGCAGGCTGCAGGTTCCCACGTCCGCCGTGTTGTAATAACACTCCCTCAGCTCTCCCGGCCGGGCGGGGGGCAGCGGAGCCTGCGGCGCCCCCCTCTGACCAGGCAGGGGGGGCTGCGGAGACGAGGAGGTGGAGGAGGACGAAGAGGAGGAGGAGGAAGAGGAGGAGCTACTGCCGGGGAACACTGGGCGCCCTGTGAGAATCGGTGAGAGAGGGTGGAGAGACGTGAGGTGTGAGGAGGTGAGGTAAGGGCTGCAGTATTCCTGGCTGAAGCTGTAGTGTCCTCTGACAGCCAGCAGAGGGCAGCAACAACCAGCCTTTTCAGAGCGACCGCCTTGAAGAAGTCCCTGGCCAACGCCACAGGAAATACCTGAGATTATCTACGCTCAAACTCTTTGTGATAGCAATCCCGAGGGGTTTGAGTATAACTAAATACAATTAAGTATTATGAAAAGTGATAAAGCACTGCTGTATAAAATAAATACAATATTCCAAAATAATTGTGGGAAAGGCTTAGTGATAGTATTACAATGAAGTACAACGGTACCGGGGCGTGGCCTGCTGATGCATTGCACTGAGCGGGCTTCAAACTCCTCCCCCTCTGGACACTCGCACATAAAGGAACCATCCACGTTCTCACAGCGAGCTGCTCCACACACACCCCGCATGGTCTCACACTCGTTCTCATCTAGATTAGAGAGTAAGATAGAGAGGGAGAGAGAGAGAGGGAGAGAGAGAGAGATAGATAGATAGTGAGAGATATAGAGAGAGATAGAGAGAGAGAGATAGAGAGAGGGAGAGAGAGAGGGAGAGAGATAGAGAGAGGTAAAAAAGAGATAGAGATAGAGAGAGGTAGAGAGAGATAGAGAGATAGTGAGAGAGATATATATATATAGAGAGAGATAGAGAGAGATAGACAGAGGAAGAGAGAGAGATGGAGAGAGAGGGAGCGATAGAGAGAGAGAGAGGTAGAGAGAGAGATATATATATAGAGAGAGATAGACAGAGGGGGAGAGAGAAAGGGAGAGAGAGGGAGAGATAGAGAGAGAGAGAGAAGAAAAAAGAGCAGCACAGAAAGTGGGGTGAACAACGGTGGCATTGTGCAGACAGAGTCATCGGTGTGATATTTGGCGCGTGCGGAGAGACGTACCCACGCAGCCCTTGCCGTCGCTGGTGGCGGTGTAGCCCTGGTCACACACACACTGGTAGGTCCCTATCAGATTCTGGCAGAAGGCATGCTCTCCACACACTGTCTCGTTAGCACACTCGTTGATGTCTGAGAGAGAGAGAGAAAGAGAGAGAGAGAAAGAGAGAGAGAGAGAGAGAGAGAGAAAGAGCAGAGGGAAAGAGAGGATAGGTGAGGATAAGAGGAGGAGAGGGAGAGAGAGGAGAGGTGTAGAGGAGACAGAGGAGATGAGGACTTGGTAAAATGACATTCATTACTTCAACCACCATGGATGTGTGTGTGTGCGTGATACTGTATGTATTAGTGAGACTGTGTTGTGTGTGTGTGTTGCAGATGCGTCTCCTAGAGCATCTGTGCAGTAATATCCTCCTGCCTCACAATCAATCAAATTCAGTGGCCATGACGACGGAGCTCTGGGCCCCGCCCTCATCCTGAGTCTCACATCTGTCTCCAACCTGCCTGTCTGTCTGTCTGTCTGTCTGTCTGTCTGTCTGTCTCCAGTAACACGGTAGCGTACTCCCCCATTAAGCCCTCCAGTGACTCTATAGACGCATCTTTCATTAAAATGAATTAGAAATGCATAACATTTGATATTATATGTTTATTGACATCAGGGACAAGATAGCTAGCTCGCTTAGCAGCGTCTTTCATAACGCAGTACGGTTGGACCTCAGAATACTAGCTAATACCAGAGGAATACTAAAGCCACGACCTCATCTGAGTGCAGTAGATTAGAGTGCCTAGGATTCCACAACCATTAGCGAGGTGCTAGCCGGGCCCTCCGAAAAATGCCATTGGAAAGATGAAGAGAATGGCCGCACGCTGCATTATTTTGAATGTACTAACTTGCCTGAGGAACGCTATTGGCCGGTTGAAAAGTTGCAAAAAAGTATGACAGGAGTATTATAGTGGTGTCGGGCAATCTCTTCATTTTTTAGAGTGTATAGTAAGCCTTTACACAAAGGCCATACTGTTGTATGTACAGTTGAAGTAGCCAGA
>NC_140234.1:15566549-15601549 GCF_949987555.1 Borostomias antarcticus
CGGCCATTCACCTCCATTCATTCTTTAGACCAGGTTTACGCTAAAACTACAAGACTGATTTTCATGAAACTCTGTGGAGGGGTGTAGCATGGGTCAACTAATAATCCATTAAATTCTGGAGCGGATCCGAATCATGGGGCGGGTCCACGGGCCGGGCAGGCTGGGCCGGTCATTCACCGACATTAATATTTTGGACCAGGATTACGTAAAAACTACCAGACCGCATGAAACTCAGTGGAGGGGTGTAGCATGGGCCAATTTAGAACCCATTCAATTCTGGCATTCCCAGAGCCACAAAATGCATTCAGGGGTGGAGGTCTGTGCTCTCTGAGCACCATTTCTTGTTTGAAATGCGTTTAAGAACAAAAAGTAGAACAAACGTAGTCAAAATGGGTAATGTCAACAAAGCACCAAAAATTCAATCAGATGAACGTATGTTTATAAGTTAGGATAACTATATATATATTTATACAGACTGTATGTATGTATGTATGTATGTATGTATGTATGTATGTATGTATGTATGTATGTATGTATATATTCTATTCTTGATTTTTGCATACTGTATATTTCTTACTTTAATTTAATCTATTATTATGTATGTTCTCTATGTATATTATTTATTCTGCTCTACTTTCATTCTCACTGCTGCTGTACTTTTCCACTGCTGAAACACCCAATTTCCCATCTATAGTTGGGATGTGTAGTTAGAACTGTAACAGGGGCCTGGATGTGATGTCATATACAATAAAGACTAGTTTTACCTGTGCAAGTGTTGTCTTGTAGTTTGAAGCCAGTCTGACACACACACTTGAAGCTTCCAGGTGTGTTCTCACAGCGACCGTTGGTACAGGGTCTGTGGGTCTGACGACACTCGTCTACATCTGTAAAAGAGGAAAGTTGCAAAAGTTTAGAAATATAATTCTAGAAAGAAAGCAAATACGCAGACCTAAACAAAAGACTCAAGTTCTGTGCATGAGGTTAATGAGTTCCTGAGTGACCTGTTATCCTCACCTGTGCACTGCCCGCTGGTGAGCTGGAAGCCAGGTCTACAGTCCACACACCTGAAGGAGCCCTGCGAGTTGACACACTCCTGGCCGGGACACTGGTGAGCATCCTCACACTCATTCACATCTGGGACCCGAGGATTACACAGATTACACAGAGATTACACAACATTAAAGCGATAGTCTGGAATTTTTGTACTAGTGTCTGTAAGTAGGGAGGTGGAGCCATACTTCTGGTACAGGGCATGTAAGTAGCCAGCCCTAATTTCTTACCACAACAACACAACCTACTTACATGTACAGAGAGAAATATAGGTCCCAACAAAAGATAGGGTTCAATGACATTTTGAAATGGTGGTATAAAAACTCAAATGAACCTCTGACATTATTTGATTTGATTTAGGTGCACTGTGAAGTACTTAAGTGAGTTTTGTTTGAATGCTAAATGGTTCGACTGCATTGTGCTAGCATTAGCGAGCTGTGAATGCCCAAATGAGCAACAGTGTGGGATCAGCTGAAAATGATCTCCATCAATCAAAACATTACGGGTAAGTTCGTCGAAAATGAGGCTGTAGTTAAATAAATTCCAGGCTATCCCTTTAACCAAGCTGAATAAACCTGTCACATAATTTAGGACTCAAATCACCAGAGATGTACTGCACAGTAGTCCCAAGAATTCACCAGTGTGTCACATAATCACATACTATTTCCCTAATTAGGTGACTCATATTTCAAACAGGAACGTGCTGAGAATGTTACCTGTGCAGGTGTTGTCCTGTAGCCTGTAGCCAGTCCGACAGACACACTTGTAGCTACCGTGACTGTTCTCACAGTGACCATTGGCACAGGGCGAGGGGATCTGGCGACACTCATCAATATCTGCAAAAAAGGAAAATAAAGGTTTACACTTTCATATAAAAGACATAGACCGAAAGAAAGGGCCTAGCAGTGTCAGAAGTTCCTGAGTGACCTGTTATCCTCACCTGTGCACTGCCCGCTGGTGAGCTGGAAGCCAGGTCTACAGTCCACACACCTGAAGGAGCCCTGCGAGTTGACACACTCCTGGCCGGGACACTGGTGAGCATCCTCACACTCATTCACATCTGGGACCCGAGGATTACACAGATTACACAGAGATTACACATTACACATTAATCCACAGGGATTCTTAAAATATCTATCTATCTATCTATCTATCTATCTATCTATCTATCTATCTATCTATCTATCTATCTATCTATCTATCTATCTATCTATCTATCTATCTATCTATCTATCTATCTATCTATCTATCTATCTATCTGTCTGTCTGTCTGTCTGTCTGTCTGTCTGTCTGTCTGTCTGTCTGTCTGTCGATTTCGCTAGATGATTCATATAGCAAATGTAGAAATGTACAGAAGATGTTACCAGTGCAGGTGTTGTCCTGTAGCCTGTAGCCAGTCCGACAGACACACTTGTAGCTCCCAGGACTGTTCTCACAGTGACCGTTGGCACAGGGAGGGGGTGTCTGGGAACATTCATCTATATCTAAAAGAGAGGAGAAGGTGGCATCACTCAGTAATCTTTCCCAGTAGCATAAAATATTTGTTTATATAAAGCTGATTGAGTGTTGGCATATCATGGTTGAGTGTGTCTTATTGGCTTACAGATAATGTTAACAACAGTATGCATATACACAGGGTTATGTATCAAAGTAGTACAGTATGCATATACACAGGGTTACATATCAAATAGAGCTTTAATTCAATGTGGTGTACCCCAAGGTTCCACCCTCGGCCCTCTTCTTTTCGTCATTGCATGCAAAATGTATCAAAAACTGTACTTCCTGTTCTGTTTGAGGATGACACCATCATGTGCCTTACCTGTGCACTGTCTGTTGGTGATCTGGAAGCCAGGTTTACAGGACACACACCTGTAGGAGCCCTGAGAGTTCACACAGGTCTGACCTGGGCACTGAGACGGCTCCAGGCACTCATCCACATCTGGGAGTTGAATGAGAGAGAGTAGAGTTTATGCATTTGTGTGTATACATGTATGTGAGAGGGTGAGGAAGAAAGAGAGAGAGATTTTAGATTTTCGAAGTGTTACCTGCACAGGTGTTGCCCTGTAGTTTGTAGCCGGTCCGACACACACACTTGAAGCTACCAGGTGTGTTCTCACAGCGGCCGTTGGTACAGCGGCTGGGGGTCTGACGACACTCGTCTATATCTGTAAAAGAACGGACAGGAGAGACAGCCTGATAAATGATGGAGATTTGGTATTGAAGGGTCAAATGCCGAGGAGAGAAAGTAGTACGCCGAATTGTACAGCAACAGAAGATACGCATGTTTATGCAAGCACACATGATAGACCCCTATCTATCACAATCTCAATCAATCAATCAAAGCTTTATTTATCTATGTGTGAGGTTTATGGTTTGAGGTTTGTCTTACCTGAACATTGTCCATTCAGCAGGCCAAAGCCAGGCTGGCAGGACACACACCTGTAGGAGCCTGCTGAGTTGACACACTCCTGACCAGGACATCTCAGAGGGTCCACACATTCATCTAAATCTAGGGAGGGGAGGAGAGGGAGAGAGAGAGAGAGACAGAGAGAGAGAGAGAGAGAGAGAGAGAGAGAGGGAGAAGGAAAACGAGAGGGTGAGTGAGAGATACCGTAAGGAGACATGAACCATGCTGATTCCTATTCACCAAACAAGCCCCACAATCATCTTTAGAATACAGAGCTCTTACCTGTGCAGGTGTTTCCTTGTAGTCTAAAGCCGATCCGACACACACACCTGAAGCTGCCGGGTGTATTCTCACAGCGACCGTTGCTACAGGGGTTGTGACGACATTCATCTATGTCTGTGAAAGATATATCCTTTATCAGAAGAACAGCACTGGAACTTTGTTGGTTTTGCTTTTCAGTTCTCTTTTTACCCAGAGCCACAATGGCCATCCATGAGTCGGTTACAACTAAAATCTGAATCACAACTAAAACTAATATAACAACAACAACAACAATAACAACAACTGTATACAGTACATTTCCTCTGACTATATAGTGAATATTTAGTTACTGACTCATCTAAATGAGATCTCACCTGCACATTGTCTGTTGAGCAGGCCGAAGCCTGGCTGACAAGACACACACTTGTAGGAGCCTGCTGAGTTGATGCACTCTTGACCAGGACATCTCAGAGGATCCACACACTCATCGACATCTAGAGAGGGAGGGAGTGAGGGGCGGGAGAGAGATTGAGAATTGATAGTTGTAGCTTTCTGGTCTAGCCTCTGTTGAAGAGAAGGTTGGTCGAACTAGCTCTCGTCAAAGTAAGTGCAACGCACACCTGTGGTGATGAGGTGCCGGCCAACAAAAACAAATGTGAAAATAAATTGGGTCACCGCACACTCAAGAGATTTGATGCAAGAATATATTTATTAGACACTAAAAAACCCAATGTTTCTGCAGCTTTGTGTTTTTTTTGTGTCTAATAAATATATGTTTGCATCAGAGCTCTGAATGTGCATTGAACCACTTTATTTTCAGACCTAGCTCTAGATCATACCTCTTTAGAACAGCCATCTTACCTGTGCAGGTGTTGCCCACCAGCTTGTACCCGGGGCGACACACACACTTGAAGCTACCAAGTGTGTTCTCACAGCGACCGTTGGTACACGGGTTTGACACCAGGCGACACTCATCGATATCTGTGGGACAAGAAGATAGTGTTGTCACAGGGTTGCATAATGTCAAATTCTATGCACATACAATTTCAGGGTGTGTATGATAAGATGGCGGGGTCACATACAGTTAGGCGGTGCAATCATTTCCATTTTACAGTTTCAGGTTTCCTCACCTGTGCAGCTGGTTTGTGTGTGTGTGTGTGTGTGTTGCAGGGGTCTTACCTGTGCAGCTGGTGTGTGTGTGTGTGTGTGTTGCAGGGGTCTTACCTGTGCAGCTTGTGGCCTGAGGTCCAGTCTGGTAGCCAGGTGGACAGGTGCACCTGTAGCTACCCTCCATGTTCAGACATCGCCCACTTCCACAGGGAGACGGAGACCTCCTGCACTCGTCTACATCTGAGAGAGCGGGAGGAGGGAGGAGAGAGGGATGAGAGGGAGGATGAGGTTAGAAAGAGTTCAGGGCTGACTGAGTGTCTTTGTGCTTGTATTACTGAATTATGTTGGACACGGGACTAACGTTAGCTAGTTAGAGTTGCACTGTGTAGAATGTAGTGCCCTCTAGTGGTGCTGAATACCCCCCCCCCACACACACACACCCTCCACCCTCCCTTTCCAACGATGTAGGAGAAGCTACAGTGGTCTACAGTGGTCCCTATGTACACATCAACAGCTCTTTCTAAGGTAATGAAAACAGCTATTCTTATTTCCATGGGATTATATTATAATATATACCATACGTATGAATATTAAATTCAATTTCTGCCAGTCCGTTCTGCTATGCCACTATATTCAGCGCACCTTTAAGTGTTGCAATTACATGGCTAGCATCATGGCCTTAGTAGCATGGGTGTTGTGAACTGAAGGTGGTTTGGAACCACGCTCTCTTGGTCTTGATGTTTGGGTAGGTGTGAGCGTCACCCAGGTTCAAACCCCGGGGGTCCTCACCTTGGCAGTAGGTCTGCAGGGCAGTGGGCTGGTAACCACTGTCACAGACACAAGTGTGTCTCCCGCCTGGCTGGTCCACACAGCGACCGTGTCCACACACCAACAGCCTGGTCTCACACGCGCCAAGCACTGGAGGAACACACGCACACATACATTTACATATTCGGCTCTTGTCACAGTTCAATGGTGTGTGTGTGTGTGTGTGTGTCTGTTGGGTGTAGGTATCAGTCTTTCAGACAGAGCTGCCTTCTATATGTTTTGGAGGGCTATAGTCACACATACCAAGGCTGACAGACACCAAAACCTGGCAGTCTCATCCCATTCCAGCTCACATATTTCTCACAGGTCTAACAGGAGAGCTTAAAGAGAGAGGCGATCGCATGGCTGACTCGGGGGACGGTGGGGAAAGAGTGTTGAATTCCAGGTTACAACAGAAATCTGGCAACCGCCCGAAGAGATAAAACGTTGGCCGCCTTTCCGCCACCCCACCTACAAGCACACAGGCAGCCAACGTGTGATCGATTAGCGGACCAAAGGAGAGCTGAGCAGTTGGCTCGGGACAGGGCAGCTCCTCAAAGCACAGACCGAGCTTTGTGTTCTTTTCTATCCATCTGGCAGCCGCTTAAAGTCACCGAGTCTCTCTTCTCGGGAGAGTAAGAATGAGAGTGTGAGAGGAATGGAAGTGTGAGTGGAAATCAGGCCTGCCGAGCCATCTGACATCTTTGAAGATGGAGATCAAACCCTGTAAAACTCTCTCTCCGTTTAACCACGACTCCTCGGCCGCCATTAAACTGTTCCAGTTGACTTGGGACCTTAGGCGTATATGAAACAGAGACAGATATTTTTATTTAACCTTTATTTAACCAGGAGATCCCACTGAGATTAAGAATCTATTTTCCAAGGGAGACCTGGCCAAACGACCCGGCCAAAGATACGATGCCAGGGGAATGGTTGGGATTCAATAGTATTTCAGCAGAGGACTAGTGCTGAAAGGTGTCTAAGACACAGGTCTTCTCTGTGTCTCAAACAGGGGCGGATAAGATGGAGGTTAGGAGGGCTAACGGAATATAACAGCTTGTTGGCAGAGAACGACGCTTGAGTTTAACACACACACTTTGTTATGCAGTCAACCATAAGACTTGGCAGAGATACCAAAGCGTTAACTTCAGTTCAAGGCTACTTGACAAAGACACGTAACGGTTTCAAAGACCTTAGTGTTTAGTTAGAGGTGATGCATGATATGATAATGGTGATGGCGTACCTGGCCTGGGAATGGGTGGACGGGCCGTGACTGGGGAATCTGGCCGTCTGTTGACTGGAGGGCGGTTGGTCTGGGCGGACATGCCAGCTGAAACATCAACGGTCAACACAGGACAGGAAGTTGATGTAGATACGTACATAGCACAGGGCGGTCGGTATCCCAGTGATTAGAGCATGCGGCCAGTGACTGAAACGACCGGGGCCAGTCCACTTGATAAGTGATTTCCCCATCAATCATTGCCTACCGTTGTGCTCTTGAGCAGGATGCTTAACCCCCAACTCATAATTGTTAGTTACTCTGGATAAAAGCGTGTGCTAAATGACTGGAATCTAAAATGTAAATATAGTACAGGTTTAGGAGTCGTCATTGGAGGTAGCTAGAGGGTGGGTGTACTGCAGAGGCCTACTACTCACATGTGATGACTCTGGCAGGTCTGGGTGTGGCTGGGATATGAGGCCTGCTCTGAGGGGCGAGAGAGCCTCCACTGGGGGGCTGCTGGACCTGGAGATGGATGGTCCTGGACGGCTGTTGGGGCCTCGTTGGAGCGATCTGTGAGCCAGCGCTGGATGGCTGTTGGGGCCTCGTTGGAGGAGATGGAAGGCCACTGCCGGATGCCTGTACAGGCCTGGTTTCAGGAGCGAGAGAACCAGCACCCCCTTGTCTGGTCTTGGCTGGCTGGGACCCTGCGCTGGCTGGGAACTGAGGTCTAGTTTGGGGAGAGGGAAGACCCCCACTAGCTGGCTGCAGAGGCCTTGTTGGGGTGTTCTGTGAGCCGGCGCTGGCTGGTTGCTGAGGCCTGGTGGGTGTGGCGGCAGAACCGCTGCCTGTAGGCTGTTGCGGCCTGGTCTGGCTGCCGGCGGCGGGCTGGGTTCCTGCGCTGCCAGGCTGTTGCTGCCGCGTGAGGCCACCGCCGGCGGGCTGACTGGAGCCAGCAGGCTGCTGCGCCCTGGTCTGACTGCTGGAGGACACCACGGGGGTCCTGCCTGTCCCCAGATGCTCCGCCGCGCGCTGGCTGAAATGGACGGCAGAAGCGGAGTAGTGGTAGCCAGGCCCCGCTGGACAGATCTCTTTAAAACCCACTGGAGAGGAGAGGAGAAGGCTGGGGTTAGAGGTCAACTAGAGTACCGGACAGAGGGGCGGGTGCGCCATCGGACTTCCCGCCTATAAAACGCAAAAATCAATGTTTTGACTGGCTGCGTGGGAGTCATCTCTACACTGAATGCACAAATTAGGTGTTTCGCAGCGTGCGTCTGCTTTGCCCCGAGCTGAACACGAGCAGATTGACGTCGGCGGTGAAGTTTGCTAACCCGAGCCGAAGTAGGGGCAGCGCTCGCAGTCCTTGCCCCACGCCTTCCCCACGCGACTGCAGCAGCAGATCTGCTTGGTGATGTTCCTCAGGATGGGCAGCGAGCAGGAACCGGGGCCCCGGCCTGCTTTCAGAACCCGGTAACACTGGTCCTTCTCCTCCGAGATCACCTTGTGGGCTGGAGGGGTGATAGAGGGTAGAGAGACAGACCAGAGGGTGGGGGTGTTGGAGGGGGGAGGAGTGTTAGAGGGGGTGAGGGTAAGAGGGGGGGGTTGTCGGAGGGGGTATGGAGGGTACAGACGGGGAAGGGGGGCGGGGCAGAAGAGACAGTGTGAGAGGGTGGCCTGAGCACGGGACAGACGGGCGGGAGGAGGTACACAGCAACGGTTGCTACGCAGACACGGCGTCATCACCAGGGCCAGAGAAGCAGAGAAGACACCGGGCCCGTCATGCAGCAGACCCAGCGCATGCTGAGGCCGCAATCGCATACATCCATAAACACAGAATGACGTGGGTCAGGTCCACTGTAGTCCACGAGACTCAAATGAAAACAGACAATTCACTTACCTGTGTAGATAGCATGGCGTTTAAAGAGTTAAAGGGGCAGTTCACCCGAATATTGCTTTCGCCAGATCCCCAACCCCCCCCCCCCACGCCAGCCTCAGAAAGAACCAGAGAAAAGCTCCCCTGACTCGGAGGGAGGGGGGGAAGAGAACAAGAAGAAGAAGAAGAAACTACCATGAACCTTTCAGAGACACATGATTTAAAGATGGATCACTAAGACCAAACGATGCACAAAACGGACAGGCAGACGTACTACACGCACTCGCACACAACACACACACGGCTCCCAACAGATCCAGCGAGAGTTACAGTCGAGATGCTGGCGTCTTCGCGAGCCAGGGGCCGGAACGCGATCGAGGAGGAGAGAGAGGAGAGAGAGGAGAGAGAGGAACAGCGAAAGCCCCCCCCCCTCCCCTCCAACCCCAGACAAGCGGATGCACCACCATCACGTCCCCAGGCGACAGACAGAGAGACACGGTCTGAACCAGCATCCAGTAGCACATCCGGGCCAATGCTGGTTAGAATAAGCAGGTCGGAGGTTACGAATGCAGTAACCCTCAGGCTCACGTTATTCCTGTCTCGCGGAGAGGCCAAGGAGGAGGCCGAAGGGTAGCAAGGGCATTCCGGCAGTAGCCCGGTGGCACCGCCCTGCTGGTACTTACAGATGCAGATGCTGTGCGAGGCGTCCAGAATGTACCCAGTCTTGCAGACACAACTGTAGCTGCCCCTAGTGTTGACGCAGTTCCCGTTCTCACAGTGGCCTGGCTGCAAACACTCATTTATATCTAGACATCACCAGAGGGAGACACCAGGGTCACATCCATGCTAGGTACTACACTCTCCATAATAAACACTAGCCCCTTGATAGGTCAAATCCACACTACATACTATCCCCTTTATAGGCCACGCTGCCTTCAAGAAACAAAAATCCCATCCATACAAGGTACAGTACTAGACTACTTTCTACAGATCCATACAGTATATTGTAAGAACTTGCCCAGCAGTTGGAAACACTTTTAAAAACATTGACAATAAAACCCCAAACCTCCTCTGAAGAAACCTTGATAGAATCCTTGATTAACAGATTGTAACTCTCTCTCTGACCTGGCCTCATCACTGAGTACTACAAGAGATGCTATAGTCCGTGAATCAGTGGAGAGAGGATGATGCAACAGTCCTTGTTGTTGTCGTTATTCCTCTCTGTTTGGACCAGAGCTCTCAGCGCTGAACTGTTCTCCAGCCCGGTTACACAACCGCGCCTCTCCAGCCAGGCCCTAACTGCGTTGGCTAACATATGCCTTGAGACATTCTCAGTTCACTGCAGCCCTCCTAGGTTAGCTGGCGGCTGACTCCGTGTTTAATAAAGGCTGCCTTTGCTAAGTAGATCGTTTGTATCATGTTCTGTCAGCACATCATCTGTCCAGGTTGAGAATAACATGATGGCTGAAAGTAAACACCTCTTAGTGCCAGAGACTGGAGAACTATATAGCCCATTCCTCTAAATTTAACTCTGAACCTATTCCATGACCATACATTTCTAATTAAATAATGCTTACTAATAGAGCCAACACCACTCTCTGCTAGACAGTTGGCTTCCTACAATAGCAGACAGCCCTGGTATTTCCTAATGAGAGTGCTCTCCCATCTGTCTGATGTGGTCAGGATGAAGAATAGCCAACAGCATTAGCGTGCTACTGTGCTACCGTGTGGGATAGCATTAGCATGCTTATGTGCTACTATATACAATAATAGTGTTGGCTTGCTACAGTTGGGCCTACTATGGCCTTTTAGGACTATTATGGCCTTTCAGGACATGGCCGGTGGTTTGGAGATCTCTCTCTTGGTCGTCCTCGGACGAGCACTCCAGCAGCATTACTTTCCAGTCATCTCACTAACTAACTAAACAAACTAGCTTTCCTTTCTCCTCAACACTCCTGTAAGAGATACCTGCCTGAATAGTGAGTAGACAATTAGTTTGACTCACAGGCAGGGTACAGTATGTGTCTCAGGGTGTGACATCTAGCTAATATAGGGCTGTGGCCATAGCTTGCTACAGTATACCCGATGCTATTGTGGACTTGATTAACTCACCAACACACTGAGTGCCATTGATCCTCTCAAACCCTGCCGGGCAGCTGCCATTCCCACCTCTTCCTGGAAAGATAGTCATTCATGGAATTTAGCTGGCATTCAAAATAACTCTCATTTGATCCTACCATTGTAGGGATCCATTATCCATCCATCCTGTACTTAAGCACCCGTCAGAACCATCAACATGCATACTTCTATGAACACTCTAAGAACGGCCTATTTCCCAGTTCAAGATCACTTTGTGCATCAACGCTCTTCTAGGAGACCCTTCAGTGGCTTGGGAGAGAAGTGGGAGGTTGAGAACAGAGCTATGCTGACTCGGGTTGCACCTTGAGGTTGAAAGGATTCTTCTCAAAGGAAGTGGTTAGGGGAGAAGAACGCTCTCTGTGTTTCACCCAGCTCTGATCAGCATCCAGGGTTCTAGACAAGGAATCCTATGTCCTGTACCGCACATATCAACATTTGTAAACATATAACAAAGGGACATCATTCTCAGTCACTGTAGTGAGAGCTAAATGCAGTTCAAAAGCAATAACTGAAACATGCAAAGGAGGCATATCTTTGTGTCTCAGTTACATGTTTCTGGAATTCTAACAGACACAAATAATAATAGTGTATGCAGACAAAAAAATTGGTTAGGACTACAGTAGGGATAAGACATTTTCTATATATATATATATAACCTTCAACACTGTCTGAGTAATGTGTGTATTTTGGAAAGTTGTTATCAAGTAAAAACATCTCCTACAGAATATGTATCTCTGGCCAGTCAGGACTAAGAGTTTCCTATAACTGGCATGCAGGCCTGTCTGCAATCGTGTTACACGCGATGCCAGTGATCAAAATGGGCTTAGAAAGAACATTAGGTCATTATTCTGTCTTCTCAAAACAATGTTGATACATGGAGGACAGAAGCTGAAGCCAGCTTGTGAACAAATATGGCAAAATCTAATCATGCATTCCTGTCCGGTTAGTCATGATCAGAGTAGAATATGCCAACAACCTAATGCGTGGGGTGACTGTTTTTAATCATGTAATATTACATAATGTTGATTTGATTTAGACTGGACAGGACCATGGGTATGTTGTTCTGAGAGGAATTCCACTCCTTGTTTGAGGTTCCAAATCTATGTGAAACAATGTGAAGTCATGCAGAAAATAAAACTACTTGTGTTTTTTTTTTGTTCCTTCAAAAAAGGCAAAGGTGCGGTAGAAACACATAAGCAAAAATGAAACCGTGTATGTGCGTGTGTATGTATGTGTGTGTGAGCGTGCGTACGTGTGTGCGTGTGCGTGCCTGTGTGTTTACCTGTGTTGGGGGGGCAGAGGACACACTCGTTGATGCCCCACGCCTTGCCGATCCCCCTGCAGCAGGTGTCCTGGCTCCTGAGCCCGGGGAGGGGGGCGCTGCACTGAGGGGGGAGAAGGGACCGACACACACACCTCAACACCAGCATGACACCTGAACACCAACAACACACCTCAACACCAGCATGACACCTGAACACCAACAACACACCTCAACACCAGCATCACACCTCAACACCAACAACACACCTCAACACCAGCATCACACCTGAACACCAACAACACACCTCAACACCAACATCACACCTCAACGCCAACAACACACCTCAACACCAGCATCACACCTCAACACCAACAACACACCTCAACACCAGCATCACACCTGAACACCAACAACACACCTCAACACCAACATCACACCTCAACGCCAACAACACACCTCAACACCAGCATCACACCTGAACACCAACATCACACCTGAACCGTCTACAGATAAAGCTATGGATACACTACAAGATATTATGCCCGATTTTATACACTATTCACAATCCTGCCGAGTCTGTCCTAGTCAGCAGAAGTCTGCTCTAGTTGGGGGTAGTTGGAGTGGCAATTTGGCACAGACATCTGTAAGTGTATGAGGGGTACAAATTTAAATCGGCAAGTGTATGATGAGAACAGACTTCTCCCGATCCGAGTCAGAGCGAGTCGGAGCATATCAAACATGTTTGACATTTTTGAGCAGATTCTGGACACAATCGTAGTGTAAACTCGTCAGTCATTAAATGTGCGATACCCAGTTTTTCAGTTGTCATACAAAAATCAGCAGAAGCCATTTGTCTAGTGTATCTATACTCCCAGTCATTTCATAATCTGTTAAGATTGTGAAAGGCTTCTAGTGTATCCGAGGCTTAAAGCGTAGTGTGATGACTCATGTAGAAATCCAAGGACATTCAAACACAATATATACGCTACTCTAACACACTACACTAAGTAAAGATACTTTCGACAAAGTGCCTTGCATTAGCACTGAGCAGACTGATGGAGGTACAGTAGCTACAGTAGAGCCATTTCAGTCGCTGTCCCCAAACTATGGAATGACCTACCCCTGCACATTCAACAGGCTTCATCACCGTCCATTTTTAAAACTAGTCTTAAAACCCATTTTTATTCCTTGGCTTTCAACCGGCCATGAGACTTTGCTCCTCTTTTAATTGCCCTACTGTCTTTTATTGTTTTTATTGTTTTGTTACTGTTTCTATTGTATTTATGATTACTCATGTACAGCACTTTGTTGCAGCCATGGTTGTTTTTAAACCGCTCTATAAATTATAAATAAACAAAAGTTGAGTTGAGTTGAGTTGAGCTAACATGCCTATTATATACTGTACATATCCATAGAAGAAGGGACTGTCCTGCAGTGTCTCACCTGTTCATTGCGGACCTCCGTGAAGCAGTACTTGAAGCCAGAGGCCTCTGTGTAGGTTCCTGCTCCTCTGAGGGTCTGTGATTGGACCCCAGAGGTCTGGGATTGGACCCGAGAGGTCTGAGATTGGACCCGAGAGCTCTGGGATTGGACCCCAGAGGTCTGAGATTGGACCCGAGAAGTCTGGGATTGGACCCCAGAGGTATGGGATTGGACCCCAGAGGTCTGAGATTGGACGTGAGAGGTCTGAGATTGGACCCCAGAGGTCTGAGAATGGACCCCAGAGGTCTGGGATTGGACCCCAGAGGTCTGAGATTTGACCCGAGGTGGTGGCGCCTCGGCCCTCTCCCCCGGCAAGGCGCTTCTTCTGGACCCTGATAGGCCGGAGGGTCTGGTGACGGTCTCTGAGTGCTCCCTGAGGGTGGGACCGTAGCCCACCTTTAGAACCTGATGTATCTTCACACTGGCCTCCGGAGGGTGCTGCACGCGGACCTTCACCATCGACGTGCCGGATCCTGAGGCTGGGGGTGAAAGGTCAGCAATCAGTCAGTCAGTCAGTTAGCGTTAGCAAAACACAGCTAAATTAATATAGAGGTTAGCAAAGCTATCATTAGCATTAGCATACTGTATATTAATGGCAGCTAGCTCCGGCAGACACCACTGGACAGACGTGTAGCAGAGGCTCGCATTGTTGCTCATCTCTGCACAGAACGCACAAACCCTGTTTACTGGTTCACATTTATCCCTGTTCAGAAGCTAGCCTGCTGCAGTCTGAGGACCCAGTTAGGAATGGCTCCTGTCATGTAAGCTTGTGAGGCACCTGGGTTGTGTTTGACAACCTGTTTGATGCGGTTTCATATCATGGGCAAATAGTGAACCTTTGCCTCTCTGCACACTTGCAGTCATTGGGGTATAGTGTCCAGCCCAGATGCTGTGGTAGTAGCTAGACCTCTGCAACTGTCTGGATCCTTCAACTCCAATCATCTACCATGATGCCAAGGGGGCATCACTGTGCTCCAAAAACAACTTTAAAGTTTACAAGGTGGCAAAGTTGCCACCTCGAAGAAGGGGGGGGGGGGGGGGGGGCAAAGTCTGCAGTGTGATATTGACCCCGCGTGTATCTGAGAACAGTTTCTCAGGCATAGAAACATTGTCTGAAACATGCTGTTGCTGTGAGTCATCGTGGCAGCCTCCCCTGGTCCAGATGCCTGAAAGAAACATTGGCCTCTCCTCAGGGAAACTAGTGCAGCTGCCTCCAGCTCCAGACTCACACCCTGCATGGGCCCGAGCATGCTGGACGCTGGAGTCTTATCTAAACTCTCGGCTCTAGTGTTTTATTTACACACAGAGACGGGAAGCAGGTAGCAGCATGACCTAGCTTGCTGGCTATTCAACCTCTGCTTGTGCTGCTGAAAGGCTGTGTGTGTGTGTGTGTGTGTGTGTGTGTGTGTGCGTGTGTGTGTTTCTATTCCTGGTGGAACATGAGAGAAAACAACAGGCCTCATTAGAGGCAAAACCTCACAGGCCTCCTAGTCGGCCAGAACATGGACCCACAGGACTGTGTGCGTGTCTGTGTGTGTTTGTGTATGCATGCGCATGTGTGTCAGTGTGTGTGAGGGTGCTTAACCACACGTCATTACATGAGAAGCTTGGCCCAGGAGGCCATGTCAAGTAGAAAGCCATGTTTCATTGACAGACACGTTACTCACTCCGTTTTATTTGTCTGAAAATAGAGAGTTTAAAGGCTCTTTTGTCTGTAGTGCTCCAGTGGACTTTACAAGACTCAGTACAACACTCATTCATAAAGGGTTGGAAACAATAGGACCGAACCTGATACTTTGCACTTGTGTGTTTTGGGCTCCAGCACACGACATTCAAGCAGAGTCACACACACACACACACACACACACACACACACACACACACACACACACACACACACACACACACACACACACACATAAAGGTGTTCAATCATTTAATAATGTGCTTCTCATTCACCGTGTTAAATTAGCCTCTCCATATCACAGCGCCTGGCCTGGTCTAGCCAGGCCGAGTCCAGCTCATAGACATATACTGGACGCCCTTGTCTGCTGCTCCAGGTCCTCCAGGCAGTTGTAGCCACAGAGGGGCCCTTTGTCTGCCTGTTTTTTATTATTCAAAGCTTCCAACATGAAGGTGACCTCACGTCGTCCATACTGTACATGAAACAGACGCCGTTGAGCTACAAGGATATGGAAACAGCATTCATCCATCCCTCCGCAAGCGAGTGGACTGAGGAAGTGACCTCATTATGACCTCATGGTGTTCCGCAGGTCCCACGGTCGCTGGCGGAGGCTGTGATTGATGGCTGTCCAGCCGCTGTTGTGATGCTAAATGTCTATGGTTGCTATGGGGCTGTAGCAGGGGCCCCACGTCTCTGTCAACAAGTCTTAATGGGGCAATGTGACTGTGACGAGCAGCCAACGAAGAGGTGTGATACTACGTAACAGTGGTTATTAAGGGCTGCACTGAAGACGGGAATCTGTAACTATTACTTGAATAATATTGAAGCGGGTTAGCTGAAACACTGCTACATTTTTACTGTTGCCTCTCCTCTCCTCTCCTCTCCTCTCCTCTCCTCTCCTCTCCTCTCCTCTCCTCTCCTCTCCTCTCCTCTCCTCTCCTCCCCTCTCTTCTGGTCTCCTCTCTCCTCTCCTCTCCTGTCCTCCCTTCTCTCTCCCTACCACCCTCCTCTTGGTCACCCCTCAGCCTAGGCCGCTCGGACACTTCATTTGTTACTGTGACCTCACTGTGTTTAGATAAGCCATTAACTGTTGATAGTTT
The DNA here is from genome assembly GCF_949987555.1 of Borostomias antarcticus. Taxonomy (NCBI): domain Eukaryota; kingdom Metazoa; phylum Chordata; class Actinopteri; order Stomiiformes; family Stomiidae; genus Borostomias; species Borostomias antarcticus. The sequence goes on from NC_140234.1 coordinate 15,582,946, forward strand.
CATCCCCCTCTAGACAGAACACCAACCCCTGTGATGTCATCACGTCTTTACAGACCGTAGATAAGCACACACAGTGATGAGGTCATCACATCACCACGCTTACCACAGCGGAGACTACTCTATCTCCCTTTAGCCAGAGGCATGACGTGAATATAGCTGATGTAGTGTCATATTTGGGAGAGTGAGAGGGTAGCGATTACTGGTTCAGATTTTCCACCGTCAGAGACGTCGTCATCTCTGTACTGATGTGTTCCCTGATGGCTGTAGGGAGTTTCTTCTCCCTATCTCCAACCATGTCTATGGGCAGGAGTACTTGACAGACTAACTCCTTCAGCCAATCAGCATAACAAAACATTTGCCAAATCCAGTTGGAAGAACGGCGAAAACGCATTTTCTTCCGAGAAACTTCGCTAGTGGATATACTCTTGTTCTTGTTTGATTGTTGTGACAATTTTTGCAATAACTGCACTCATGGCTGTGTTTATTCTACTAACGTTAACGTTACCGCTCGTTGCTTCAGGAGACTGTTTTGCCACAGGAGCCAATCGGGGGATAGGTTTCACTGGGAGGGGCAGAACAGCAGTCAGAACACAGTCGCTGATTGGCCCGGTCAAAATGTAATCAGAGAGAAAACGTTTGAGATGGGGGGAAGTCCAGACTGATGTGCGGTATAGAGAAACTGAGAACGAACTCGCGAGATCAGAAGGGCCTCAGGAGGCTACATCACCTGGTCTTATGATGTCACGTCCCTCCACTCCCGTTAGCCACCCAATCGCCCTGTCTCCCCGCCGTGTTCCTCCAACCCCCCCCCCCCCCCCCCGCCTCCAGTACCCTCTCCCAACCCTCCCTGTACCCCTGCCCCTCACACCCCGTCTTCCCCATCCTCACCTCCAGACTGGCTCCTGTTCTGGTTTTGTCCGGTCGGCTGGCTGCCCAGGGGGAGGATGTACTCCGACTGGGTCAGAAGCTCCCCATTGGACAGCACGGCGGGGCTGGGCGGAGGCTTCTCAATATCATTGGTTGAGGAGGAGGAGGAGGAGGAACCAGCGACGGGGATGTGACAGAACCTCCCGGCGAAGGCGGGCGGACACAGGCAGCGGTCCTTCTGGATGCAAACCCCGCCGTTCTTACACAGCATCGGACACAGGACTGGAGGAGGGAGGAGAGAAGAGGGGGATGAGGTCGGAGGAGAGGAGAGAGGGATGAGCATCAGGGAGCGAAGGAGCGAAGAGGTGGAGGGGATGGTAAATGGACTGCACTTATATAGCGCTTTTATCCACAGCCATCCACAGCGCTTTACAATTCCTCTCTGTCTGAGGACAATCATTCCTCATCCCATGCAAGGCCATTAGACTAGCTAGGCTCATTGGGAGCAATTTGGGGTTCAGTGTCTTTGCCCAAGGACACTTCGACATGTGGACAGGAGGAGGCGGGATTCGAACTGCTGACCCTACGATCACTGGACGACCCGCTCTACCACTGAGCCACAGACGCCCCCTTAAAGGGATAAAGGGATGCACTTATTGTAGGGTACAGGACTGAGGGAGGGAGCGGAGGTTGTGTTTTCTAAACGCACATTCTCATGCATCATACACACACAAACATGACTGTAGGACTCCTTCATGTCCTCGAGTGCAGACAGGCCTTCACCGTCTCGACCAGGATCTTCCGCCCGGACAGACGGACAGACAGACGGACATACAGGGCGGGAAGCCCGGCCAAAGAACACACCGATCCATCATCTTTACTGTCCAGTCCCTCCCTGGGGGATCACTTGATCTGAACACCTGGGCTGCGCTTCCGGTCGGTGCATAGCTGTGGTACGGGCGGGGCTGGGAGTAGAGCTAGCTTGACAGTAACAGGGTTAAGCCTAATTCATACTCAGTCGACAAGTGTCATACGACAAATGTCTGTCGAGAGAAAAAAAATGTCGACCGGCATTTAGCATTTATACTTCAGTGAAGTGTCTGATCACCTCCATGGTCACTTACAGATGCGTGGCTGACTTTCTGATCCATGGCAACGAACGTGCCTTCTATCTAGCTACAGCTGTGCGACGACGTCTGCAACATCAGAAAGTTTGGCGGGTGCAAGACACCACTGTCCGACACAAAGAAGTGTCGACAGTGACGTCATTTCAGTCTCTTGACACTTTCAAAAGTGTCGTACGACAACGTTTAAATTGGCCTTCAGAGTTTAGCGGCGAGCTTAGCTCATGCACAGTAGCAGCCTACTTCTCCTAGGTCACTTCCTGTGTCTTATCTCTCGGTCAGGGCTGGGCCCATTGTCTCTGTGGCCAGGGGCGGGGCCAGGGAAGAGGTTTGTGTCGTTGTTGTTGTTGTTTTTTTACCACGGTTCAGGAAGAGGGACATTAGTGGGAGTGGCTCCAGAGCTGAGAGCTGCTTTATCAGAGGAACTGCCTCTACCACAGGGACACCAACGAGTTCCCATGGCACTGACCCTGACAGCGTGTAATGGTTGTGGTGTGTGTGTGTGTGTGTGTGTCTCCTCACGGTTTCCGCGGGAGACATGTGTGGGGCACATGCTGCGCTGTATTCCCCTCTGTGGTGTAACTGTGGCGATGAGGTAACGCATGGCGTACGAAAACAAGCTGACCTAATTGTTAACTCGGACATCTCCCTCCAGATGTGGACCATCATCTGAGCTTACACTGGGACAGAGAGAGAGTGAGAGAGAGAGGGAGAGAGAGAGATAGATAAAGGGAGGGAGGGAGAGGGAGAGAGAGAGAGAGGGAGGGAGGGAGAGAGAGAGAGAGAGGGGGGAAGGGGTACCAGAGCGGGGGCTAAAAAAGAGAGTTGGAAGAAAGATAGGTTTGAGGGGTAGAGATAAATACTGTAGGTGAGGTATGTGGCTGAAAAAATGAAGAGCAAGAGAGTGATAGACAGGGAGGGAGAAAGAGAGAGAGAGAGAGAGAGAGAGAGAGATAGACAGGGAGGGAGAAAGAGGGAGAGAGATAGACAGAGAGAGAGAGAGAGAGAGAGATAGAAGGAGAGGGTGCAGGTGACTCCCATAAGCTGGCGCTCTCAGCTGAGCTGTTGCAACGTGGTAACCAGCTGTCCAACGCCAGGACTCTGACCACCTCCGTCACTCTCCTGAAATCACTAGATTGAGTTTAGCGGGCTTACACCTCATCCTAACATAACACCTCATCCTAACATAACACCTCATCCTAACATAACACCTCATCCTAACATAACACCTCATCCTAACATAACGCGAGCGAGAGAATTTACCGCGACATCGCTCGCAAGCCAATCCTGACATAACGCGAGTGAGCGAGCGTAATGTTACGCAATGTTGTTTTTTTTTGCGCCCCCCTCCCCCGTTCTCCCGCCCATACATATGTGGTAAAATCTGGAAAATGAGTATCATATTTATGTATGTGCTGTAGGGTATGTAACTTGTGAAAAGTTATATAGCTAGATTATTAATGACGTGTATGGCCTGGACTAGTATGACTGTATGGCGCTCTCCATGGGTTGGGCTTTAAAATACGTTGAATTGCTGTAACGTTACTCCGCATACAAAATAGAGATCCGCAGTAGGCTTACCTAGTTCACGTAACGTTAGTGTATCAGCTTAGCTAAAGTAGCCTATGACCCAGAACCTAATATTCAGATGGATTTGACAAACTAGCAAACTAGCTTGCACATTATCTGGCTCATTTGACAATCCTGCTTTGTGAATCACAGCCCTTGGCTCTAGCTTACCTTACTCTTGCTAGGAGCCAAAAGGCAGACTCTCTTTAGGCTACAGACATCAGACATTTAGACTATGCCCAAGACACTCATGACACCAATTTGCACATTTGAATAACAATCATGTTGAACTTCCACCTGCAGTTATGAATTAATTACCAATATGTTTAGCTTCTGTTGGCACTGATGTGTCCTTTTATTAACAGGAGCAAAATACTAGCACCATGCTCAGCGCAGGAGAACAGCTGCGTTTCTGCTGAGGCAGAACCAAAGGCACCGCATGTGGGCGCACCCTATAAATGAGAGGAGGAGAGAGCAGGGAGAGTTCCATAGCTGGTCCAGGAACTCCACCTGGACACAAAGAAGTGTTTTAACTACTTTCGGATGAGTGCTACACAGATGGAGGTGGTCCTGTCCTTTGTGGGTGCAGATCTTACTCGGCTGACCACCACCTACAGGGAGTCCATCGAGCCAAAACAACGGCTTTCAGTTGCAATAAGGTACAATTTGTGGAAAGCACTTGTGAATTCTGGTGATTAGTAGTACAATCATTATCTATGTTAAATGCAAAAAAGTAAACAACAAGACCTTTAAATTATTTAGCACAACTTGTAGCTTACACTTGTTGGAGCAATCAATAGGCACTACAATGGGTAAAGTGCCTTACATTTTAATATAAAAATAAAATCAAGCAGCTTAAAAAAAAAACATGGCTGCGGTTAAACTAAAAAATAAATAAGTGCCAGTGTAGCAGGCGATTGTCAGCGAGGCTCCATGGAGCCCGTCCAGCACGCTGACACTGTTAACACACTCACACAAGCATATTGACTAACATGTCTATATCAATATCAAATGCTCCTGGAACAAACAATCAGTAGGCTACACTACTATGTGAAAAAGAGTGCCCTTTAGGGAACACAAAGGCACGTTTTAACATAAAACATAACATAAAATGAAATCTTGAAATCCCATTGAGGAGCACCACAACCGAGCAGGCCGTGGAAGGTTTGCTGTGCGTGAGAAGTTTGCAGACTATTTCATGTCAGAGGCAGGTCAATAAACCATTGGTCAGTGTCACTACTGGGTAGGCTTTTACACTGGAGCACTGCTAGGGTCTATGAAAATAGAGTAATAACGTTTTTGCTCTTATTCATCAGAATCTTTTCTTTTGTGAAATGACTATATTAACATACACAATGCATAGCTAATGTGATAAATATAAATATCTTGCTTTCCCCGGAGCCATTTATTACTATGGGTCTGGGTGGGTTTGTAGAAGTTAGCTGATGTTAAGTGCACTCTTGTTTCATGGTTTTTGTTCAACATTATTACCTTGGTAGGTTGAAGAATGATTTTTACTTCAGTAAACTCCCATCCCAGGGAAGCCATTACCCTTCAACCATTAGCTAGTAAGTGTGCGTCGGCCATTTAGCTGAGGTTTTGCTGCTACCTAGCTAACGTTAATGTTGCTAAAAAACCTAGCTACTTGCTATACTAGCTAGCTAGCTAACTTAGCCTTCTTTTCAACACACAACACACGGTTGGAGGGAATAACTTACTTGAAATCCCCAACACCTCCCCGATCTCCAGCCAGACAGCGTCATTCTTTAGTGTGTTTTTATAGGACGGGTGCTGTGGGTTATAAAGTAGGCCTACACCCTGCTTCTCTACCTCAAACACCAACCGCTCGTTTTGCTCGTGCATGCTGTTCACCAATAACACGGAAACTGGAAAGTGCGGGACCGGAAACTGGGCAAAGGACAGATTTTAACCAATGAAAACGGTTTTGGGGGTGGGACAATGTCTGCGAAATGTCGCAAGAATAGAACCAAGGCGAGCGATCTTCCAAGCGAGCTAAAGTTGCTAGCGCTGTTCGCAGCTGGTTAGGACACATCTATTGAGAATGCTGGAAGCGGTAAAATTTTCTAACGCTCGCTTCACCCACTTGCGTTATGTTAGGATTGGATGTTAGACAGTCTCACTGGACACAGGGGATCCAGGTTCAAATCCCAGGTTCATATCTCACTACCATAGATAGCCACCGCTCAGCGGACTACAGGGCAAAAAGTCGGTTTCCCCTCGCTCTGCAGCTGATGGTCAGGCTAGGTTCCACTCCAAGAGCTGCATTACACATGAGCGTGATCTCTCAAACATTCTGGGCATGCAAGTGTGTGTCTTTGTGTGTGTGTGTGCCCATGTATGTGCTTCAAAGCTGACAGCATCTCTATGGAAAGTCAGTGATAAAGTGCATTTGTGTGTGTTTGCGTGTGTGCGTATGTGCTTGTGTGTATGTGCGTGTGTGCGTGTGTGCTTGTATTTGTGTGTGCGTGTGTGCTTGTGTGTGTGTGTGTGTGCATTATGTGTAGCATTGTGTGCAGTGTTATGTGAGAAAGAGTACAGTATAAGGGGATGTTTAGAGGCAAATCAAAGACACATGCTGTTTCTCCTTCCTCTTTCTCTTTCTCTCTCTCCCTCCCTCTCTCCCTCCCGATCTGACAAAGGTTTCTCCATTTAATTGAGAGAGAAGTTGAACTTAGCATGTCCTCAAGTACTTAGATGGAACCCTCAGATGTTCCACAGCAGAACCCTCAGATATTCTAGAAGTAGAGCAGTGTTCTGAAATCTCTCTCTCTCTCTCTCTCTGCCTCTCTCTCTCTGAGTCTACAGGGTAATAACCGTATAATCCTCTTAATACAACCCCAATAAAACATCATACCATAAGCTTCTAAAGAAGTGACTGTCAGTGGTTTCTCAACCAGTTTGTTCCAGTGCAGCTGTAAATCAAGGCGGAAATGTCTTCTCACTGTATAAAGGAAACAGCAGATCATAGCGGGCTGCGTCCCAGCCACCCCCGGACCACGACGCTGCCCCAGCCATCCATTCACAGTGTTTGGACAGTTAAGACTCTTTGAAGGGTGAACTACACAGGGAGATATTCCTGGATCCGTCAGCCAACCATCTGCTAGACAGACGCTTCTTGCTCGTCCGTGAGACAGGGCATTGGCTGGGCCAGGTCACATGTCCACGCAGAGCAGAGGCGCGAGGGTGACAGAACTATGCGTAGTGTGCGTGCCTTGTGACACACACACACACACACACACACACACACACACACACACACACACACACACACACACACACACACACACACACACACACACACACACACACACACAGTTTTGCCCAGTGTTTCATTGTTCCCACTTGGCATGTAACTATGGGGTGTGAAAAGTGCCCTTTGGTTGCTTGTTCAAGCTTACTTACAACGTGTATGTATGTGTGTGTGTATGTGTGTATGTATATACATACACACACACATACAGACATACACACACGTTCGTGTGAACAAGCAGAGCTCACTGCAAAACATGCGCACATGCGCGGTAGTTCGCTCGCGCTTTAAATGAATGGGGGAGCTCACGTGACCGAATGACTATTTGCGTTGTGAGTTGTGAGCTCAGTGGCGCGTGTATGTATGTATGTGTGTGTGTGTGTGTGTATGTATGAGATCGAACATAGCCTACATACATACATACATACATACATACACACACACACGTTCGTTCCAACCAGCGCAGCTGTATGTGAAACCGCTTGCGCATACCATCGCGGTAGCCACCGCACTTCCGCGTGACGTCACCGAATGCTCTGCCGCTGTTTAGAGAAGAGCGTGTATGTGTGTATGTATGTGTGTGTGTGTGTGTGTGTGTGTGTGTGTCCCCTAATCCCCATAATCAGTGTGTGTGTTCCTGATGAGAGAGTCAGACGCGGGCGACATTCGCAAAAGTTCATTGATCCCGCGGCGCGAATTTTCTCGCCGCGCCCGGTGTGAACACAGCCCTCCCGATTGAGCATTATTGTAGGCCAATTAAAATAAAAAATACTAAAATGTCTCCAATAATAATATTTTCTTTTCATGTTTCATGTATTATTAGGGGCCAGGCAGCGTAGCTGCCGGAACCCTATTGTATTTGCCTATATTATTATTATTATTCTCCTTCCACTGAAGTCTAACTTCCCATGAACAAAAAATCACCAAAATTTGCACATAGCTCCAGTACTATATCCAAAGTCCTCAACCTGCATTGTAGGTCAAAAAACCTGAAGGTGGCGCTACAGCAACAGTCTAAAGTTTAAAACTTAAAGAAATCATAACAAATCAGCCATAGGTGCTATCACTGTAAAACCACCACGTGAATGTAGTCCCAAGTGAGACAAAACTTTCATATGCTTTGACCTTGCAGGAATTTTGAAGTCCATCACTCTGATTTCTTCATAAACTGTAAAACCTATCAAACCTATCTCCTCCCACATTTTTTGTTCAATTGACACCAAAATCGATCTACTGTATCTTCAGACTGTCCTTACCAAACGATCCTCACAGATTTTTGAAATATGAAAAATAGAGCCCACAGCACTTCAAAAAGTTTTACTGTTAACAGTTCTGTATAGTTCCTATTAATTCTCGCCAAATCAATGTCTGATCATCCTCATAAAGAGTGACAACATTGGCCACATATCCAAGATGTAGTATGATTTTTTTCAGAATTTTATCTCAAAAATTGAATTTTTAAAAATATGTTTAATTCTGTCCTCTGAAACCAACACTTCATACAGAGAAAACTACATTACCCACAATCCAACGCAAGCTCCACGAATCTGAGACATCGCTGTTGGCAACCCTACCCAACCCCCGCCGAGGATTACAATGACTAAATTGATTGATTGGCAACTGACTGAGTACACAGCTGCTGAAGTTAATGTTCAATTATGAAAAAAAAAAGCTAACAAAACCTGTAACCCACATTTTTCAATCAATTAATACTAAAGTTGCTACACTGGATCTTCAAACTGTCATTCACAAACTCATTGACCAGATTATTGAATTATCAAAATTGAGCTTACAATGCATTAAAATGTTTTACTTATTATTATTATTCTCCATCTTCCACTGAAGTCTAACTTCCTGTGGACAAAAAATCACAAAAATGTGCACATAGCTCCAGTACTAAACCCAAAGTCCTCAACCTGCATTGTAGGTCAATAAAGCTGAAGGTGGCGCTACAGCAAAAGTCTAAAGTTTAAAACTTTAAAAAATCATAACAAATCAGCCATAGGTGCCATCACTGTAAAACCACCACGTGAATGTAGGCCCAAGTGAGACAAAACTTTCATACACTCTGACCTTGCAGGAATTTTGATTATTATTATTATTCTCCATCTTCCACTGGAGTCTAACTTCCCGTGGACAAAAAATCACCAAGATTTGCACATAGCTCCAGTAGTATACCCAAAGTCCTCAACCTGCATTGTAGGTCAATAAACCTGAAGGTGGCGCTACAGCAACAGTCTAAAGTTTAAAACTTAAAAAAATCATAACAAATCAGCCATAGGTGCTATCACTGTAAAACCACCACGTGAATGTAGGCCCAAGTGAGACAAAACTTTCATACGCTTTGACCTTGCAGGAATTTTGAAGTCCATCACTCTGATTTCTTCATAAACTGTAAAACCTATCAAACCTATCTCCTCCCACATTTTTAGTTCAATTGACACCAAAATTGATCTACTGTATCTTCAGACTGTCCTTACCAAACGATCCTCACAGATTTTTGAAATATGAAAAATTGAGCCCACAGCACATCAAAAAGTTTTACTGTTAACAGTTCTGTATATAGTTCCTATTTATTCTCGCCAAATCAATGGCTGATCGTCCTCATAAAAAGTGACAACATTAGCCACATATCCAAGATGTAGTATGATTTTTTTTTAGAATTTTATCTCAAAAATAGAATTTTTTAAAATATGTTTAATTCTGTCCTCTGAAACCAACACTTCATACAGAGAAAACTACGTTACCCATAATCCAACACAAGCTCCACGAATCGGAGACATCGCTGTTGGCAACCCTACCCAACCCCCGCCGAGGATTACAATGACTAAATCGATTGATTGGCAACTGACTGAGTACACAGCTGCTGAAGTTAATGTTCAATTATGAAGAAAAGCAAACAAAACCTGTAAAAATTAATAAACATATCTCATCCAACATTTTTCAATCAATTAACACCAAACTTGCTACACTGGATCTTCAGACTGTAATTCACAAACTCATTGACCATTGTTGAATTATCAAAATCGAGCTTACAACGCATCAAAATGTTTTACAAATGTTTTACGATACGAATGTACAAAATGAACATTGGAATGTCAACTTTCTTGTTGTCCTATTCTCTCGCTTATTGCTCCTAAACTTGTCGGAAATTGCCTGGCCCCGCCTCATCGCTGCGAAGCAGCTTTAATTATTATTATTATTATTTTCTTTTTTTTCTTTTAGATTTTTATTTTTTTATATATATTTTTAAGTTATAGGTTAGGCGCAGGCCTATTCATGACAGGCCTAAAAAGTGTTCAAATAAAGATATGTTCCAGATAGCAAATTAGGAGTTAAGCAACATTGAAATATTGTTAGGGGGAATTGAATATTGAATATTGAATCAATGTTGAAATGTTGATGAAACCACTAATAGCCTACAATGTTAATTCTATGACATCCTTTCAACATTTAACGTTGAACAACCATTGATCTTCGGCCATAACCAGAAGTCAACGTTTTTGAACATAAATCAAAATATTTAATCTGGATCAGAATGGTCTGGATAGGATTAAATCTCAAAATTGGGTATTTAAAACCAGGACGTTTGATCCTGATCCTACAGTTGTAAAGTTGGGATATGGTAGGCCTATACCCAGAACCCTGATGAAATGCTGTTTTGGGTTATTTAAAAAGTCCAAGGTGGATTATCCTGATACTGCAAGGGTGGATCAAGCATGGATTCAAGGTGGATGTAGAGAGATGTAGGACACATGGCACGGTATACTATGCCGACCGTCAGGCTGGACAGAGGGATACTGGCACCATTCAATTAGTTTTCTTAACTTTACTGGAAAACTGAACAGATTGTGCAACCTGGAATGTCAGATAACAAAAGAAAGCCTAGGCTACATTAATTCTCATCATAAAAGATGCCGTACAAAATCAAACAAAATACATTTTAATATTAGGCCTACACAAAGCACAAATACTGACCGTGGCTTCACTCCCTCACGCACCTTCATCACATATAGATATTCCTACTGATCACTAGACCCAACCAATTCCCAGTTATATGTAACGCAAAATAATTTTACTAATTATCATCATGATAAAAAAAATGTGTGTGTGTGGTGACAAAACTTTGTGTGTGACTTTTTTTCAGGGAGAATAATACATGACACACGTGCTTAACAAAATAACTTAAGCAATAGTTAGAACAGACTGATGGTTATGACCTGCTCAAATCATGCAATTCTGGCTTTATATGTAGCCTATTCCATAATGCAGCTGGATATGAATCATTATGGAAACTGACTTTCATTTCCAAATTCTATTACTTTGAACAACATAGGCATTTCATTAGTCATTTAGCTGACACTTTTATCCAAAGCAACTTTAATTGCTTTTATAGTGAATTCTCAAATGCATCTTTTGTCTAAAACAAGTGCTAAAACATAATCTCGTGCTGAAGGCAAATTGAAGAATATCAAAATAAATAAATAAATAATGGTGAGGGGTCAAAATACAAGTGGTATGATCCCGGTCAATATTTCCAAAGACCTCAGTTCAAATCTAGATTCTGTAATCCTGAGCCCTGTACTACGAAACAGTACAGTGTTAGAGCGATAACTTCAGGTTCAAGATTGGTTTATCCGTATTACGAAGGTGGTTCACTTTTCACCGTGCTATATCACTGTGGTAATTTATGCTGCCGAGCTAACCTGCTCCGGGGCAGGTTAAATTCCAGATTATGGATCAAAATGTATGAAAATGCACTGCCCGCTGACCGATCAATTCACTTGGAAAAAGGTATAGGCCTATGGACGTTAAGATTCTATATGGAACTTCAGTGTGCGAATTAAACAATAATCTGCTGTGCGCGAACAGCGAGAGATTCTTAAGAAGACTTTTTACAAACCGACAAAACCCTCTTTGGCTTTCCCCGATATCATATGAAATTTTGCAGAATGACAGCTGCTTGAGCCATATTCTGCCTTGTGCATTTAGTCATAGACTGTAGGCTATGCACTGGCTTGTGTTTTATTAGTCTACCTGCAGCTTCGTGCAGGCTCTGGGTGATGCGGAGAACCAAGTAAAAACACTCATATTTTTATTCAATTTTCAAATCTTTAATGTTGATTTATTAGACTATCATCCTGTTCCTCAAAATGCAAAATACAATGCTTATAGTAATTGAATGAATTAAGGTTATTTGAATAATCTATATTATTCCCAGTTTTGCTTCTTTTAATCCCTTTGGGCCCAATTTGCTTTAATTGGTATACTGTTAACTCGGTGTTTTCCTGTTTTAGCATATGGACCAATTGATCCAAAACCTCCACAGAAATCCCTGTCTGTGAGGGTCCAGCCACATCTTTTTGCCTCTACATGATAAGTAATAGAGGCTTGTTGTTTTTCAGAATTATACATAAGTTGTTTCTAGGATGCATCTATGCAGTACGGTCAAGGGCTGGCTCTTCCAAGAATGAATTATAAAAACACCCTGGTACTATATTGTAGGCCTACAGTAAACACTAAACGTCTTTTGTTTGGTGGTTCCACCCCTGAAAGGTTGTAATTGGCCGGAAGTGGGCGGTAACAAGGTTTGTTTTTCCACCACTTAACCTCTTCACCTCGCGTCTGACTCGAACCTCAGATGTTTGTCAAGTATCTTGTTTGGAACGACTTGCCGCAGTAAGAATACACTCCAAAAGCATAAGGTAAGATGCGATTGAACGTTAATGTCGATGTAATACAAGATCATTTTCACGACTTGTCTTTTAGGCTAGCTAATGTTACACACCGCTGTGTGCACAGCGACTCTAAGTTAAGTTAGCTAGCGCTAATATCATCGATAACTATCCTAGTCTGTATAATCGCTTCCATTTTATTATGTGTTGAAGTTGGCAAAGTTTGTGGACTGGATTATAAAGATTGTGCTTTATTCAAAGTACATTCGTCATTGACACATATTCACACGGCGCTGTTGTAGTGTTTGCTAGCGAGCTCCCCCACAATGCATGCGACACAAGATGGCGGCGCCCAGGGACGTGGCTATAACCTATACTTAAAGTAATTTTCATCAGTAAGGATGTAAAATATGATAACCATTTGGCTGTCTTGGTTTAATTTTCTTTGTGTTTGTATCAATGCGTTATGGACGTTTTGTTTAAAACGAGTATACCCAAAAAGTTCGCGAGTTAGTTGGCTAGGCTAGTCTAGGCTAACATGGGCTGCGGCCTTCCTGTAAGCGAATTAGCGAAACGTAGGGGAATGATCCGCCCTAATCTCTGATTGGTTAACTCAACCTCGCCTGGAGGCTCGCCGTTTCGGCAAGCCCCCAGGGTTCGAACTCAAAAGTGAAGGCCTGTTGAGCCGCGCCATCTTGGCAAATTTCCTCGCGCGTCAAATTTGCCAAGATAGCGCGGTTCAATAGGCCTTCACTTTTGATAGCGGTCAGTGAAAGGAGTGGCTGTATCCAGTTGTATTAATACATCCATGCCTTTCGCAAATTCGCTTCCTGTAAGCAGACTAGTGACTTGCCGCTGGCACGAAGGACAGCGTAGGAGCGCCCTCTACTGGGCTGACAGTTTACAACCTAAATCATATACCACTACAGTATTTGAAAACCCCGACTAAACACCATCTGTGTTGAGGGAAGTAAAATGAATGTGCAGCATACAGTAAATGTGATTGACATTTGACCCAAACTAAACAAACAACAGCTCAGAACAGCCAACTCTTCCATGTCATGTGACAAAATGTTGTGTATTAATATGATTATGGGCTGTTTGATGATTGTGGGCCTACAACTTTCTAACTGGTTATGGTTACTCATTCCTAGGGTCTGTAACACACCACCAAGGACAGGCTTCAAGTGAGTGACTTCTACGGTGTCTGCTATTGGACTGCGACGCTAGCAATGGCTGGGTGAGTTACAATGGGTGGACATGGCCCTTCTCTTTCAATCTGTTGTATTTAACTCAGATTCCATTTCAAAAGGTATCAAACCCACATTATAGCTTTTAGAGCGACCAGTTGTTTGGTTCGTTTTTGTAGGGGAAACCCTGACCACCCCCATCCCATACAAAAGGCTTTCATTGCAACAATATATTTGTCTGTAGTAACTTGAATTAGAGACGGTACAACACCCCAGTCCTTGTTTGTAATCAAAACTGTAACATTAACCTCCTATTATTTCTGATTCTTTTGAAGTCAACAGATGCCGATACCGACAGAGATATTGGAAGAAATTGGAGAACTATTGAACAGATTGGATGAGCAGCTTCAGCAATCGCCTACAGATCTCGATCATTTTCAATATCGCCTGGAGAACACCATCCATATTCTTTCAAGATTTGCTACCACAGGAACACTACAGCACGAAGAGGAAATCTTCTCCCAATTGCACACAGCCCTGGAGAAACTGGAGAACCTAAATGTGACTGTTCCTGTTCAAAGAGGGACATCTTTTCGGGTCGTCACACAAGAGCAACTCGAATACCTCCTGGAGCAAAACTTTAAAGTTAGAGAAATTGCACAAATCATCTCTCTAAGTGTCCGCACCATTAGGCGAAGAATGACCGAGTATGGCCTGTGTGCGCCAGACCTACAGTGGTATGAGTGACCAGGAACTTCAGGAAAAGGTGTTGGAAGCAATAGCCAACTGCCCGAACATTGGCTCCAAGATTGTCAGCGGTTACCTCATATCCATTGGTCACAGGTGAGTGATTGTATAGTGAATTCTTCTCATTGAGCCGCCTAGACAAATTATTATCTTATTATTTACTTCACTGACCATGTGCTGTTGAACACCTTTCCATGTGTTTTTAGGGTGCAGCAGCAGCGAATAAGGGAGGCACTCAGAGCAGTAGATCTGGTTGGGACTGTGCTGCGTGGTCTTCAAATACATACCACCCCAAGACGACCATACTCCGTACCAGCCCCTCTGTCCCTCTGGCATCTCGATGGATACCATAAATTAATCCAGTAAGATGCCAATATCAGATTTGAACAATTTTGCATGAATTCCCTTTCAAGTCCTCTGATTTCACATGACTTAAAAATGACACAATACAGTGAATTTTTTTTCCACAAAAAAAACACAAAAGAGCCATCTTGGCGAATTAAAATATATTTATTATACATTTAAAGTTATTACTAATGGGTCTTGGGGACACATGTCAAGCTGAAACATGAGCATATAACATCACTGCCTTTCCCTTATAAAAACATTGGACCTTGTTGAGTAGACTAGCCTTACATGCATGCCAGGAGTAGGTTTAAGTCGGATTGCTTAAGCTGTCTTAGTCCGTCTGAGACTATGGAGTCATGGATTGTACCTCATTAGGTACAATAGGCACAGAGGCAGGGGTGAATTACTGGAGTGAATCTTGAGACAAAATAATGAAAGCGCTTTCATCTTGAAGATCAAGGGCCCTGCCATCCTTTTCTCTCATGATGAATGAACATGGTGAAACTTTTGTATTGGTGAAAAAAATACATGGCTATGATGGGCTGTAGTTTTCTCAGTTTAAATTGCATCCATTAACGTTTTTTTATTTTTTTTGTCAATTCACAGCTGGAGAATTGTAATACATGGGGGGATTGATGGATTTAGCCGGAAGATCATGTTCCTGAGGGCCAGCAACAACAACAGGGCATCCACCGTTCTGGAGTGCTTCATTGAAGCTGTGGATGCCCATGGGTTGCCTGCATGTGTTCGCACTGACAAAGGGGGAGAGAATGTCGATGTGGCGAGGTACATGCTGGGGCATCCACAACGTGGACCTGGTAAATATTGCCTTCTGTTTTTGAATCATCATCACAAAATGATCATGTTTTGCAGCAACACTTGGCAAACTAAACATGTCAGTAAAAAAATGGATAGTACATTTGCTTTGTACCCCACTGATTGACACAACTGCGTAGTGTGCCGTAAAACACTAATATTCCACCACCCCTCCCTTCTCCCAACTCAGACCGAAGGTGCGTCATAACTGGCAAGTCTGTCCACAATCAGAGAATAGAACGCCTGTGGCGAGACGTGTGGTGCGTGGTGGTTGGCAACTATTATGCTGCCTTCCGCCACCTGGAGGAGATTGGAGCCATGGATCGTGACCAGGACGCCCATCTCTTTTGCCTACATTTCGTGATGCTTCCAAGGCTGAACTGGCATCTTCGTCTGTTCAGCCAAATGTGGGACAGACATCCGCTGTCTTCCGAGGGAAACAGATCCCCCCAGCAGCTGTGGGTGGCTGGACAGCTTCTCAATATGGAGCAGATACCCTATGAGGTAAGAGTGGCCATGCAAAAATAGTTCATAAAATGCCTACACAACTTCTTCTGTTGTCAGATGTAAAGTGATGTCAGATGTACTGGTGGGGATTTGCATCCCCATTTCAAGACGCATGTTTTAGACATTTTTTCTAAAGGGTAGGACATGTCTACAAGGAGCGCCCTAATTATAATTTCTCGGTAATTGTTTTGGATTAGATGGATTACCCCATTTACGGAATCGACTGGAATGGGCCAGCTCCATCCCCTGATGCACGGGAACGTGTGGAGGTTCCAGCTCTTCCCCCAGCGCTATCGGTGACCTACGAGAACCTGCTGCAGTCGAACATCGACCCCTTCCGGACGAGCGAAGTCTACGGAGTAGACATATACCTGGAGGCTTTGAGCATGCTCCAGGCATATATGGCTGAACACTCAGGTGAGATGTAGGGCCATTCAACCACTCCCAGGTTGCCTCTTCAGACATGAATCACTATCTAGCAAGCTGACACTCTGTTTCTCTCCACAGACCAGTCTGGACAATCTGCATAGAAATCAATTACGACTGGAACATACCTCCTGTATGCATAATTCTTAATAAAACTTGCATTGCTGATTGGATGTCTAGTTTCTTCAAATCGTAAACAGAGACAACTTGTTTACTGACAAATGTGTTTGCTTTTTTAACTACCATGTAACAGTGAGGATCCAAGTAGATTTGTGAGCAAGAGACACGTTTGCCAACACTTTTTAGATGTCAGCTCCAGTGATGACTAGTGACCCCTGCCTGCAATACAAATTCAGCAACAAGTTGTGGCAGTGTTGTCTTTATACCACATCGCAATGATATCAGCTACACTAGCTCTGCATACATGGCACACATTATCCAAGCTGTGTTGTTTGTTGTGATGGACTTGGATACATAATTGTATTTTTCTGGCAAACCAGTCGTTGAAATGCTACAGTGTGATCGTGGGTACCTTCCTTCATTACTAAGCGTTATAATACTATGTGACATAGTGTTAAGATGTCTTTGACATAAACAAATGATAAGAAATGACATGTTCTACAATCTCTACTATTGCAATGCATCAGTCTGTGTAAAGCTGGCTGATGGTGTCAAGGTCCTGGCTACTAGCTGCCTATCGCCTCCCTCGGTCCTCACTCCAACTCAGCTCCTCCCAGCAGGTAGAGCTGGACGTTCATCTGGCAACTCGGGACAACTCCACGACAGAAAACAAACTGCAATTCTCCTTCCTCCTCTGGGCTGGTTCCCTTAGGGGCATCACTTCTCCACCGCTGCAGCTGGATAGTACTTCCCTGAGCCATGACCATGAGGTTGTTGGAGTCAAATCTGAAGGCTGGTACACAGTCCATCTATAACATCAAAAACAATCTGTAGTTGGACCCAACAAGCACTGTGATAATAGCACCCAAGTCATTACTGCAGAGCGTTCATGCACATGTATATGGCTAATGTAAATGTAAAATAATGTAATGTAAATGGGAGATGGTTACAAAACCTCTACTCTCGAATACAGCATATGGAAAATAATAATGTACCTCAATATTGCAATAGACACTTTATAACATTTACAAACCATTAAGGCTAGAGGGAATAACGCGCTCCCCTCTGATCACAGGCATACACTATAACATTAATAATGGAGGCAGGTGCTGAATGAGTAACGTTACTGCACAGGGAATACAGTTGGGACGTGATTTTAGCCAAATTTCTCTAGCCAAACTGTAGAGTAATGGAGCTAGCTAGATACAGCTACATAATATACTGAGTTGAATTCGCATAACGTGACCATCTCACGTTACCCACAGTCTTGGTAGACACTTCGCTAGCCTAGGCAATGATGTAACGTTAGCTGGGAAGCTAGCTAGCTTGCAGTAAAAGCCGATACATCTAAACCACGCAGATATTCATATTTTTAGTGCTATATTTACCATAGTCGTCTTCATTCTCTGAAGCGATGTATCGAAGTCATTCATTAAGCGAGTCGAAACAGACACACACAGACACACAGACACACACACACACATACATACACACACACACACACACACACACACATACATACACACATACACGCTCTTCTCTAAACAGCGGCAGAGCATTCGGTGACGTCACGCGGAAGTGCGGTGGCTACCGCGATGGTATGCGCAAGCGGTTTCACATACAGCTGCGCTGGTTGGAACGAACGTGTGTGTGTGTATGTATGTATGTATGTATGTAGGCTATGTTCGATCTCATACATACACACACACACACACACATACATACATACACGCGCCACTGAGCTCACAACTCACAACGCAAACAGTCATTCGGTCACGTGAGCTCCCCCATTCATTTAAAGCGCGAGCGAACTACCGCGCATGTGCGCATGTTTTGCAGTGAGCTCTGCTTGTTCACACGAACGTGTGTGTATGTCTGTATGTGTGTGTGTATGTATATACATACACACATACACACACACATACATACACGTTGTAAGTAAGC
>NC_140234.1:15611549-15616549 GCF_949987555.1 Borostomias antarcticus
GATTCCAAGGTCCCCTGCATATAAGACATGTGCCGACCTAGGATAAAGCCTGCTTGTTCACTCAGAGAGCTATTGCAAGTCTTCAGCTTTCAGACAATGTTACTCGCAGTGTACAACACGGCATGTTAAATCTGTGGTTCCATCATCAGAGCCTCTTGGCTACATGGCCAGTGTGGTCACTGAACCACCTCTGCTACATCTGAGTCCTAGCGAGAAGCCTGCTAGAGCAGGTCACAGGGTCGAACGGTGCAGAGCGGTGCGGAGAGGGGCGAGAGGGGTTTCCATTAGCCGAACAGTCATCCGTCACCATCAGGGCTTAAAAACGAAATTATTTTTCAATCGGTTCGCTCCGAGCAGAACCAGAATATTTAACGTTTCCGTTCTCATGTTCCGCCACCAACACAGCGTTCCTGAACCGGTTAAGAACGAAAAATAACGTTCCGTTCACCGTTCCGGGGGTGTTAGCCTATTAAGACGCTATAGGCCTACAGTATTTCTTGTACAAATATTTTCTTGTACTGTTGTTGCAAGCTATTTTATTCTGCGCCTGTAGGCCTATTGTTTGTTTTTATTTCGTTTTGTAATGTTTTATGTTATTTATAAATAATTAGTCACCTCATTCATTCATCTGCACAATCCCTATTGTTTATGCTGCGTTCCTTTTGTATGGGAGCTCCGGATTTGGCGCCTATACGTAGCCTATCGTCTGACATCCGCGGTCTTTAATATTATAGTAATTTAACTTATGCTATTCAATGATCAGGGTTGCACGGCACATTGTCACTAAAGTGTGCTCATATTAATTAATGTAGCCTAATCATTTGGTTTGTGAAAGTCAAGACGTGACAGAAATCTGTGCAACTATAGGCTATGACTAGATTCCAAGAGGCGCGCTCGCTTTCACAGCCTAATTGCCGAGTTGAACTCTGAAGGAGGCAGACCATTCAATTCGCAAAACATAGGTTTATGCATACTAGTATACATCCAAGCAACTGTACTCTGTGTCTTAAATAGCCAAACCATACTTGGAGCGAGATGCGCAAAGAGTGAAAATTGGCTTCCGCTGAATGTTGGTTATAAAGATAGAGGAACTTTATTGCAGACACGCAGGTCCATATAAAACATTATATTTGCACAGTAGGCAGGTCCATATAAAACATTATATTTGCACAGTAGGCTATTATTTCTTTCACTTTATTATTTGCATCATTCTTTGTGGACCAATGTTGGAATAAATTTGCCTTCGAACGTTATTGCCCTCTCTGACATCCGCGGTCTTTGTGAAATCTAGTTTTAGCCTACTGAAACATTACAGGCTATAGGCTATCCTACTCTTCTTCAATTAAACAAAATAAATCACATTGATATCTTTGCTAAGTAATAAGCTGTAAGGACAGGCTGAACTACTGTTTTGCACTGGAAAACAAAGGAGAGTGTGTGACAGCCCTGCGCAACGCATGCAAATTGGCTGCCGCTGAGTAGTTGGGAAACATCAAGAATAGTCATGCATCTTAGCTCGCAGAGTTTGAGAAACATCCTCAATTTTTCTAAATAGCACTTGTTGTAGAAACTTAGGAATCCTGTTTTTAGACTAGTCATATAATCGGTTACAAAACCACCGTCTAGTCATCAGTGAAAATAGTCGCTGCGCACATCCCTAGTCGGAACTAGGCTATGCATGTTGTGTGTTGTTGTAATATCTAAATCTCTTCATTTCGCTAAGCAAGCATTTAAGATCCTGACTGTGAAATAACAGATTTAGGGGCCTAGGCTACATTACAAAAACAGGACAAGATGTAGGCTACAAATTTAATTAATTTAATTTAGCCTATTCGGCCATAAAAGGCTCAGCTTTCTTCTTTTTTACAATTATTTTTAAGTTATATAGGCCTACTACAAAGAACGAAAAAATAACGTTATTAACCGGTTTTAAAGATTTCAAATTAACGTTTCTGTTCTGGAACAATTAAAGACCATTTCGTTTTCGTTCCTGTTTCTGTTCCTCGTAAAATACCGTTCGTTTTCGGTTTTCGTTTCCGTTCCTTGAACCGGTTCGGAGCCTTGGTCACCATGCTGCTGGTCCACCAGCAGGACTGTACCAAGCCCGCCCCACCCTGTCCTGCATGCCAGCCAGACACACAAAGGCAGGAACACGGCCACAATGGCTTATCAAGGCATATACATCAGCCACTGAAACTCTCCCCTACACCATGCTAGCCTTATCTTATTCCCCAAAGTTAGGAAGCAAGGGAGAGTGAGGGACACAGACCATTTAAATGTGGCTGATGGAAAATATGTCAGCGTATTTCCGTACTGTGGCGCGTCTAGAGAGATTAGGCGCACCTCTGAACCTGTGGGGCTCGGAGAGCAGGGCACCGCTGGACCGTGCTGATTAGAATAACAGCAGGACTGGGACCCGTATTTCCTCACAACATGCTTTAAGCATATATGTGTGGCACACACACACACACACACGCACACGCACACGCACACACACACGCGCATGCATGCACACACACACACTATGGGGTGTGATTCGTGCCAGCGTAACAAACACTCAGTGCTTTCGTCGCCTGCATTGCGTGTATAAAGGTACTTTGGCGAGCTGATTAATAGGCGTGCATATACGCATGCGTTACGAGTCGCTCGCATTCTCAGAGGGTGACGTGTCAAAAGTGCCGTGCCACTTTTGCGCACATGCATGTAACGTTTGCACGCTCGTGTTAAGTCAGCGGGCACTAGAAGCTGCGAGCGGGGCTCATTTGTCCATATTGAATAAAAATTAAGAATATTTATTTGCACTCAATCAAATTCCAGGACCCTCCTTGCATAACTTTTCCTAGATATGTGTCGTTTTATCTCCACTATCGCTACATTTTCAAATAAGAGCGCACACGAACTGGTGCTGACGGTGCTGCAGCGCCCTCTATTGACAAGAAACACGTGTATCTGAACATTTGTTTTAAATTGCGAAGAAAGAGTCATTCAGACATTAGGCTTTATTAAAAACAAGTTGCTTAACATGTGCGAATTCCATTTATTGAGAATGCATTACCAATTGGCAAGGACGAGATTAGAACCAGCTATGATTTAAAGGCAACTGACCTTACACGTGCGGCCGCTAACACGTCTGCTGCGCTAGCAAAGCACTGGCACGTTTGACACGTCGCTATGCAATTTCTGCACACATTACAAGACGTACGTACGTACGTACATCTATGATTTTACCAAACTGTCATGTGTAGTGTTGGTGTCGCATATGTGAGGCGCATCTAACCTGTAGTGTTGCCGTCACGCACACGATGCGCAATACGTGTAAACAACATGTGCACAGCGTCTGCGTTACAGGTACGTTACAGCTATGAGATGTCTGTCTCTCCATTGTTTGTCAATGGAAATTATACACGTGCGTTTAGACGTTTGATGTCATCGCGACTTCTTAAGTAGGCGCAAGTCAAGCGTTTCAGTATGGTGTGCTGGCACTAATCACACCCCATACACACACACACACACACACACACACACACATACACACACACCCAAACACACATGCACGCACACACACACACATGCGCATGCATGCACACACATACACACACACACACACATACACACACACACACACACACACGCACACACACACACACAGGACTCCTGTTGATCGTGGATAGGGCCTAGAGGTTCAACATCCCCTCAGAGTGTGTGTGCTGTAGTCCGTGTGCTGTCTGACCGTGTTAGTTAGTCTACTGACCTGCATGAGACCTGAGGTGGATGGTGTACTGGCCCTTCTGGGTGTGGAAGCTCTTCACTCGGCTCTGGCTGTCCTGGCGGCCTGATGAAGAGGAGGACGACGAGGAAGAAGAGGAGGAGGAGTATAGTTTCTTCCTCTCTGTCTCGATGTGCTTCATCAGGAGGGTGAACATCTTGTTCCCCCGTCCCCCTCGGGACAGAGCCTTCTTCAGCAGAACGGCCTGGGCCTCCTTCAGACTGGAGGGAGAGAGAGAGAGAGAGAGAGAGGGAGAGAGAGAGAGACAGAGAGAGAGAGAGAGAGAGAGAGAGGGAGAGAGATGGGGAGAGAGAGGGAGAGGGGGGTGACATGTGTATACACATGATAAGTGGAAGTGTAAACAGTTTTTATTTGTCTGTCTGTCTGTCTGTCTGTCTGTCTGTCTGTCTGTCTGTCTGTCTGTCTGTCTATCTGTCTCTCTCTCTCTCTCTCTCTCTCTCTCTCTCTCTCAGAGGGCCAGTACTGTTTGGCAAGTTCAGTTATGTCCAAGCCAACCAGAAACCATATTTGGTTGGCAAACAGGGGGTAGTGAGAGTGAGCCAGTGTTGGATGCAGGGTCTGGACTGGTCAGCAGTGTAATTGTGGTGATTGACGTGCCGATTGACGCTAATTGACGTTCATACCCAGTATTTACAGAACATTTGAGCGAAATATGTCTAGAGGAGGTTTAACTTGGCAGGGGTGCACAAACATGACATCAGGCTTATGGCACACAAACACACACACACACACACATATGCACACAGAAACACATACACAGACACGCGCACACGCACACAGACACACATACTGTACACAGACAGACAGACACACACACACACACACACACACACACACACACACACACACACACACACACACACACACACACACACGCACACGTACATGCACACAGACACACATACACAGACACACACACACACACACACACATATACACACACACACACACAGACAAAGTAAAAAACGAATACACCCTCTCTCTTTTTCCTCATTCTCCCATATTACTTCTTGCTCCATCCAGCCTTCTCAAACTCGCCATTATTCCAGCATGTTACAACTATATCAGATGAGTCACCAGAAAATCCAGTTCTGGCTTGGCCTCTGCTACCCGGGGGGGGGCTGTGCCCGGCGGTTAAAACAAGCTCTGTTTGTTACGCCTCTACACATGATGAATAACGGCACCAGAACTGTGGTCTGACCTGACCCCGGAG
>NC_140234.1:15621549-15631549 GCF_949987555.1 Borostomias antarcticus
GTGCTACAGGACGGCCCACTGACCACAGACAACGCCCCCGTCTACCCGCCCCCCCCCTCTCCACAGATCTCCCGGCGACCAGCGTGAATAGCGCACGGCCGTGGCGCCGGCTATCGGCATTGTCCCCCAGCGGCTCCGCCCAGCCCGCCCACCGGAACGCCACTTCTCTCTTCTCTGTCGCGCGAAAGGCCAACACAATGTGGCCGAACGTGAATGTGACTCAGTGTGGGAGAGGAGAACGGTCGACCGGGCCTTTGTTGAGCGGGCTGGGTCTGAATCCAAGGCTGAACCTGTTGCCTCTCTCTCTCTCTCTCTCTCTCTCTTTCTCTCTCTCTCTCTCTCTGTCTCTCTCTCTTTCTGTCTCTCTCTCTCTCTCTCAACCTCCCCTCTCTCTGCAGGGATCCCACAGAGGAAAGCTAATCCCACGAGGGTGAAAGGAAGTTTTTCAGCGTGTGTGTGAGTGTGTATGTCAGTGTAAGAGAGAGAACCTGTGTTTGTGTGTGTGCATAAGTGTGTGTGTTCGCTGATAAGAGAGCTAAGTACCCTGCCAACTGATTCAGACCGGCATTGGACCTTTGAACCCTCTCCGGGTCTCAGGGTTAAAGGTCAGAGTCGTGGCGCATTGACCCAGGACACAAACACGACGCCCTTCCTGTCTGCTTGGGTCTCAACCTGGTCTCTGGACCGCCGGTGTGGTGGTGAGGCTGCAGAACCATCCAGCCTCGGTACCGTTCTTCCTCAGCCGTCTCAGTTAAAGCCCTACAGACCAAACTATGACCGGACCAACAGAACCGACTGACTGACTGGGCGGATGGACAGACAGACGGACAGACTGAGATCTACTGCCCACTCCAGCTGGTGTGACCGGACCGTGTCGGGATGTAGGAGGGGGGAAACATCGCCTGGGTCGGACAGAACCGGCGCGGGCTCTGATCTTACAACCTCCAGCTGTGCATTTTGGACGTCCTACTGGCACTCTGCCAGCTGGCAAACAGCCTATACCAACTGATCTGTATCTCATATATCATGAAATCACGTGCTTGTTCTTTCTTCGCTATCTCAGATGTACTTCGAAGCGCTGGGGCCTCCTACCGCAGAGCACCATATCAGAGTGGTCATATTTCACACGTTTATTTGAACAATATCAAACCACTTGGTTTCCAGAGACAGTGTTGCGGTGTCGGTGAGGAGGATGACGAGGGGGTGAGTGTGGGAGTGGAGAGAGACTCACGTTTGGTGCACTTTTTGGTCTTGGGGGAGAGATTCCACCCCAGGCAGCATCTGTTTCCACACACATTGGGCCTGGAGAGCAGGAGAGAGAGACAGGTTAGACTGAGGGAGGGGGTGGAGAGACAGACAGACAGACGGATGGATGGACCGACGGACAGACAGACAGACAGACGGACGGACGGACGGACGGACGGACGGACGGACGGACGGACGGACGGACGGACGGACGGACAGACAGACAGACAGACAGACAGACAGACAGACAGACAGACGGACGGACAGACAGACAGAGAGACAGACGGACGGACGGACGGAGCAACCCTCCTCCTAGCTGGACAAACAAAGACAGATTGAGGGTCATGTTTATCCAGCGGGATTCTGGGAGAAAAGACAATTAACACGCCAACACAAGATCTCAGTGACTGCGCCCTCTTCAAAGTGACAGCTCAGCGAGACCATTGGGACAAGCGCGGACAGTGAGGGACGTCACCCCTATCAGCGCCTCTGGGAGGAAGTGGGGGGGGGGGGGTGTTGGGGGAGGAGGGGGACGTTTGGGGGAGAAGATCATCCCATTAGTAACAGTGGTGTGGCTGTATTGAGCTATTCTGGGGCCCAGCAAACAGCAGCCAGGCAGGAGAGAAGAACAGCAGCCCCCCCCCCTCCCCCCAGAGCTGTAAACAGGGCCCCTGTTAACATCCAGCATTGAACTATTTCACCATCACACGGACACACACACACGTCTTTGTGTGTGTGTCTCTCTCTCTCTGTGTGTGTGTGTTTTTCAGTGTCCATGTGTTGGTGAAATACATCAATGTGTGTGTGTGTGTGTGTGTCTCTGTGTATGTGTGTTTGAGTGTCCATGTGTTGGTGAAATACTTCAATGTGTGTGTGTGTGTGTGAGAGAGAGAGAGAGAGAGAGAGAGAGAGAGAGAGAGAGAGAGAGTGTGACCTCTGGCCCAGGCCATGTCTGAGGCTAAGCTGTCCAGCTGTACCTAGCCAAACAGACTTAGCCTGGCTATTGTCGCTGCGCTGCAGAACAAACTGAGCCCATCCCATGACATCACCGCCGCAGCCCAACCCGCTGAGCTCTCAGGTTGCTAGGACAACTGTCACTCAGAATTAGCCTTGCTCTACTATCTCACAACAAATACATAAAGCTTTTTTAATTTATTTTACTGATGAGTGTGTGGCGGTGTGAAATTGATCTGCGTTGCGTTTGGACTCACTCCAGTCTTCAATGCTGTTGAGTGCAGCCATTTATTCAGGCAATAAAATGAATAGGTTCAGGGCCCTCACAGGCTGGCAGTCCTTAAGGCACCATAAGACGCTAGCCATGGAATGTTGCTAGCCATGGAACGTTGCTAGCCATGGAACGTTGCTAGCCATGGAACGTTGATAGCAGACTGTGAAGGGAAAGGGGTTAACTCCCCAAGTCTACAGGAGCACAAACAGGCCCCATGGAAGATCAAGGCATGGCAAATGGAATTATATATTAATCCGCTGTATATGTAACAGATCATAATAAACCTCTTATGAAAAGATTATTTGTAAATAGAGAGGCAGAGGAAAACCTCTCTGGTGTTGTTAAGCATCTATCATAATGCAAATCGTCTATATAGGGTTCTCAACCTGAGCAGAGCTGTGAAATTTGAAGTTGAACTTATTTTTTTTTTCCAGCATCAGACCATTTGGAGGAGAAGTTCTGTATAAACACCCATTGCACTCCATTTTGTATTCTTTTATTTTGTATTTGCATTTTGTAATCTGCTAATTCACACTGTCCCGTCTTGTCCCTGCACCCTGTTCAATATTGTCTCCATCAGTGTTATGCACCATTGACCAAAGCAAGTTCCCCATGTTACTACCTGGCAAATGAACAGATTCTGATTCTCATTCTGAGGAGGGAGGAGCCTCGACCAACTCCGAGAAGGAGGCTTGGATGTGTCAGGAAGTTTGGGGCGGACCTTGAGGTCCGGCCTGTGGCTGTGACCCTGGCCTCCCTCCCGGGTCCATCCCAGCTGAGCCCCCACCAGGTCTGGCGCGGTGTTGACGCCGCGGGATCGTCCAGCCGCGAGGCCGCTGGGTGTGAGATGCCAGCCAGAGACTGAGTCAACATTGACACATGGAGGCCATTCAGCAGGGGTGATCACAAGACTGGGAGAG
Organism: Borostomias antarcticus; assembly: GCF_949987555.1. Classification (NCBI taxonomy): domain Eukaryota; kingdom Metazoa; phylum Chordata; class Actinopteri; order Stomiiformes; family Stomiidae; genus Borostomias; species Borostomias antarcticus. The sequence continues at coordinate 15,624,943 of NC_140234.1, forward strand.
GGGTGTGTGTGGGGGGGGAGGGGAGGGTGGGGGGGGGGGCAATTGAGCCTCATCCTGAGCTGACATCTGAATGCAGAAACCACAGAGAGGGACTACAGATTGGCCGACAGGGAGACAGACGGGTTGATGGACAGATAGACAGATTGAGGGAGGTTCTGGGGAGAGAAAGAGAGATTGTACAGTAGGTAAACAGACAGGGAGTTGAGGGAGCAAGTTAGATAGAGAGAATTACATACAGACGGACAGACTGACTGACTGACTGACTGACTGACTGACTGGCTGACTGACTGACTGACTGGATGACTGACTGACTGACTGACTGACTGACTGACTGACTGACTGACTGACTGACTGACTGACTGACTGACTGGCTGTCTGACTGTCTGATTGACGGACGGACTAACAGGCTGACTGACTGACTGACTGACTGACTGACTGACTGACTGACTCACTGAGATCTACTGGCGGCTCCAGCTGAGAGTCAAGTGTGACTGGACCAGGTTGGGGGCCAGAAAAGGGGGGAGATGTTGCATTAATTAATGGAGAACCAGCGTAGCAGTGGTGAAATGGAAAGTTCCAGAAGATTTAGTCTCAGTTTAGTCAAGAGTCAGATTCACAACAGAGTGTGTCTGCGAGCCCAACTCTTTAACAGGCCTACAGACACAGACAGCCTGGTGCAGACACCCAACCCAACCCCACCCCACCCCCCCACCCACACACACCCACTGGTGTGTTTGGAAAGCTGAGAGCTATCTGACATCTGTGTGATGAAGACACTCCATTAGAACACTTGGCTACACACTCCTCCAGTCCACAATCCAGATACACACAGATAGATATCTCGCCATCTCTAACTAGCTGTTCGGGTGCCTGGTTCTTATATGATCTTAGGGGAATATAGTCTCCCCTGCATCTTTCTCTGGTCCTTTTGAAGGTCTGGAAGATGATATGTTATAAAAGCACAGGGATAACTTTTATTGATACTTTTATTATGTTACAGTAGACAGACCGTGTGCTGACTGTGCTCTGTTCTATTTTGAAATAGAAGACTTAGGATTCTGAGAGGGAGAGAGGGAGAGAGAGAGAGAGAGAGAGAGAGGGAGAGAGAGAGAGAGAGAGAGAGAGAGAGAGAACGGTTCCGGAACACTGTACTCTGCTTATAGAACATCTGAGGGTTCTGCCCAAGCTCATACTGTTTATTACTGCCTCCCTGCATTCGGTCTGGTAATAAAATCAAACGATAAGCAGACCTCAAAAAACTAAATCTGAAGATATGTGGTAACACTCACCAACTCTGAGAAACAGGGACAGCGCCTCCGTTTCGGCAAGTTATTTTGGCCGTTCAAACAAAGCATGCCAACGTTTCGGCCTAGTCGGACTTCATCAGAAGATGATCACTGACCCTGCTCTTTTTCTCGAAGTTGGTGAGCGCTCCCATACATCTTTGGATGTTTTTATTTTACATTTTTAAACTGCTTATGTGTTTTGGTTTAGCACCACATAACACATAACACAAACACACCAAGAGCTTCTTCCCGGGATGGCGTATCCAACTCCTCCACTGCGATAAGCAGCTTTCATCTCATCCATACTGTACCTTTACTGTACTGTGCTTCTACTACTGTACCTCTCTCTCGCCGAGTCTCTCCTATCTTGTCTCTCCTCTCTCCTCACTCCTCTGTCACCTCTCCTCTTCAGGAGAGGTATCTCTCACTGTAGGTCCACATATATTGTACAGCACAGCAACTGGGCTAGCTTTTAGCCTGATACAGACACTCTTTAGGCCTGTGAGTTACAGTAACACAAACACATACAGTACACAATACACACGGTACAGAATCATGTTCTGATTCAGAGGGCCGCCTATACAGACTAACAATTCATAGTCTTATCTATTCAGGGTAGAAACGAAAGCGTTTATAAGGGGGAGCTTCATGAAGCTGCTCCAACCATAACTTCGACATCCTGCTTGTGTACTGCTTCCTGGCCCGAGGCTGTCGCTCTCACACAGAGACCCACAGTGGCCAGGCTGGAGACCCACGCTCAGCTCACTTCACACGCACGCACACGCACACACACACACACACACACGCACGCACGCACGCACGCACACACACACACACACACACACACACACACACACGCACATACACAATCCTCCCCACAATCCAGTCTGTTGTTCATTCAGCCCCTATTCCTCAACCCCCTCCATACTTCCTCACCCCCTCCTCAACTCCTCACCCCTCCTCATCTCCTCAACCCTCATCTCCTCACCTCCTCTTCAACTCCCCCCCCACCTCCTCAACTCCTCACTTCCTCCTCAACTCCTCACCCCCTCCTCAACTCTTCACCTCCTCACCCCCTCTTCACCTCCTCACCCTCTCCTCATCTCCTCACCTCCTCTTCAACTCCTCACCCCTCCTCATCTCCTCACCTCCTCTTCAACTCCTCACCCCTCCTCATCTCCTCACCTCCTCTTCAACTCCTCACACCCTCAACTGCTCACTTTCTCCTCAACTCCTCCCCCCTTCCTCAACTCTTCACCTCCTCTTCCACTCTTCACCTCCTCCTCAATTCCTCACCTCCTTCTCACCTCCTCCTCAACTCCTCACCCCTCCTCAACTCCTCCTCAACTCCTCCCCCCTCCTCAACTCCTCACCCCCTCCTCAACTCCTCACTCCCTCCTCAGCCCTCCTCCTCCCCTCCTGACCCCTACCTTACCCCCCCTGGGAGAGGGTCTATGGTTCACTCTTATTAACAGTGTGGGTTGTTAAGGGTCTCTGTCCTGCTTCTCTTTGAAGTGCTGCCAGTTTCTGGCGCCAACCTAGCCTGCCCGCCTGCCTGCCTGCCTATCCTGTCTGTCTGCCTGTCTGTCTATCCTGTCTGCCTGCCCGCCTGCCTGCCTGCCTATCCTGTCTGTCTGCCTGTCTATCCTGTCTGCCTGCCTGCCTGTCTGTCTATCCTGTCTGCCTGCCTGCCTGCCTGTCTATCCTGTCTGCCTGTCTATCCTGTCTGTCTGCCTGCCTGTCTATCCTGTCTGCCTGCCTGTCTATCCTGTCTGCCTGTCTATCCTGTCTGTCTGCCTGCCTGTCTATCCTGTCTGCCTGCCTGCCTGCCTGTCTGTCTATCCTGTCTGCCTGTCTATCCTGTCTGCCTGCCTGTCTATCCTGTCTGCCTGTCTATCCTGTCTATCCTGTCTGCCTGTCTTTCCTGTCTGCCTGCCTGCCTGCCTGCCTGTCTATCCTGTCTGCCTGCCTGCCTGCTTCACCTGTCTGTCGGTCTGTCTCTGCTTTGCCTGGCTGTCTGTTTGACTGTCTGTCTCCCTGCTTGCCTGTCTGTCTCCCTGCTTGCATGTCTGTCTCTCTGCTTGCCTGTCTGTCTGTTGGCCTGTCTGTCTGCCTGCCTGTCTGTCTCTCTGCTTGCCTGTCTGTCTATCGGTTGGCCTGTCTGTCTGCCTGTCTGTCTCTTTGATTGCCTGCCTGTCTGCCTTCTCTTAGCTGGGTTCTCTCTCTAAGCCCATAGTGAACTGTTGAACCAACCCTACTCTGAGACCCTGCTAGCCTAGCGTGACTAACCTCAGTGCAAACACCCTCCTTCCACCCTCCACTGACTGTGCAAGTGTTCCTTTTACCTTCGATCCTCCCTCAAACACACACACACACACACACACACACACACACACACACACACACACACACAAACACGCACGCTCACTCACAGAGCTCAGTCTTGCAACCTTCACATCTCAAACTCGAGGCATGCAGAGAGACAGGCACACACACACACACACACGCACACATACATACGCACACACACACAAACACACACACGCATCTGTTATCTCTCTCTCTCTGTCTTTCTACTTCTTTTTTCCTCCAAAAACTGTTGTAAAATAATTTACATATTTATACTAAAGCCTATGCACCGCAGACAAATCATAATATTAATTAATCCCACCAAATGCTTGGACTGACTGTTTAGTATTAAACCCATACCAGCAAAACCAGAGTAACACGTAGGCCTGCATTATGCTGCCAAACTCGGGGATAATCAGAATTCCTAGCGTGGCTTGAAGGATAAGCATCCTTCCGGGGTAGGTCAGAGGACGGAGCCGGGGCTGTAGGCTACTCTGCCGGATGGCAAACGTGTCGGGTCCCGAGCCTAATCCACCCAGCAGCCACAGGTCACTGGGTACTAAACTCATTGCACTTATTTACTGTGTGAAAATGAGCCCCTTGCGGTATCGATGCGGATAGCAGTTTGACTTTGGATTCATTAATCATTGTGTTGTCAGGCACTTGAGACTATATAGGTCTGGTCAACTGGCTATATACACATCTATAACTCACAGGTCAGAGAGGGAGATTTCACACATTCCGAAAGGGGGTATGTAAGCACTCCTGACAGTTTGGTCAATGGAATAACTAAGGATTAATGTTACCACTAAAAGGTCCACTAAATGAGTGGTAGAGATAAGGATGACTGAAAACTCTACAAAGCACTGGTCCAGCTTTACATCTGCTGTCAGCTCAAGTATCGAACGATGCAAACATATTCAAGAAAAAATAGTCGTGACTTGGAATCAGCCTGGATTTAACTTTTGGATAAAACACCTGTTCTGAGACAATAATGAGCTCACCCATTTAATTGAAACGCTCCGTTAGTCGCGTATTTCCAGTGTTTCTGTCTCTTGCCCACCGGTTTTAGATGGTGTTTAAATTTCGGTTTCATTGTAGTCGTCCTCCACGGACCGGTATAAGCCTGGTAACTCCCGGTCGCGTGATGATACGTGCCCGCTGTCCGCCCCTGCACCCGCTGCGGGTCGTGCGCTCTTGGAGTCACTACCGTTCTCACAAATGTCCCAGATGATCCCGTAATAACGAGAAATAAAACGAATGTCGCCAAGAAACGCAAAATATGAATACCTCCCCACTTTGACATCTTTTAAAATGCCCTTATCCTTTTGTAATCCAGGTGAAGTTTGATTTCTATAGGCTACTGAAAAACATAGAAATAAATAAAATAAATTGCAATCATATGAGAAAATGCATCAATATTTCATTGTATTTTGCAGCTACTTTAACAGCTCGTCTTCTGTTCAAGTTCGACATGAACCTGACTGTTCCAAGACAAGTACACTGACTATGGTTGATGCATTCTCGTTCCTACTCCGGAGAGGTCGTAAATGAAGTCCGTTTAAAGTTTGGCTTAAAACTTCGAGCCAATCGGTGAAGACCCTAGATGTACAGAGTGCACAGCCAATCAGATCTGTCTGTGCAGGCGCGAGTGCACACAGATGGGAATGAAGAAAGGACCATTGAGGAGGAGTGCGACCAAGCCACAGCAACAGGCGCGACGCCACTAGATGGCAGCATCAGTAGGATTAGTAGGCTACAACAGTTCAGCCCTCTAATACCTCATCATACACGTTTTCAAACACACGGACGAAATGTCAATGTTTTGCCAGACATGAGCATTACACTCCCATGGTGAGAACCACCCCCACCCCCCACCGAACCCAGGCCCCTCGGCCTCTACCCCCCAGCAGAGACACAAGCATTGATCCTTGTCCATGCTGGGGACCCAGAGGCACCTAGAAAGTGTGAAAGTGGCTGCTGGGAGACAGCTCTGATGATGGAGGGCCTGTGAACCATGCATAGATAACTGGTGTGGGTCGTAGGGTTACTGGGCTCCCTGTAGCTGAGGAGGAACATAGCTGTGGGTCTATAATGCTTCTCTGACCGGGGACTGACATGGGGCCGGCCACATCCTCGATCAGACCCTGAATCATTTATCATTCTGAATCACTGGCCATGGCACCCAAAAGAAACACCAACCAACCCGTCGGCCCCCGGCTATGTTTGGCAGACCGCCGTGTTCACGGCCTTAAGACGTAATCAAATCTCCCTCTGGGGCCCAATTCAATTTGGACTGGACCTGAGCTGTTCATTGTCTCAGCGATACGTTTGCGCCTTAAGGCCCCCCGTCAGCACTGATATACAGATCTCTGAGCCAGTTCAGCCTAGTAGCTGTGGGAGAGTGTTGAACACACACACACACACACACACACACACACACACACACACACACACACACACACACACACACACACACACACACACACACACACACACACACACACACACGGGAGTGTTTCCCCCTTGGTCTCTGTGTTGTTTTCGCCTTTCCTAGTCTTCGTCTCTCTCCTTCCTCCCTGTGTGTGAACCAGGCTGTAAGCAGCAGCAGGTGGAGGGCGTGGGAGACAGAGCAGCAGGAGAGCAGCAGCAAGCTACAGACCTCACAGAGGCAATGATGCTGATAACCATTGTGCATAAGTTAGCTCGAGTGTGTGTGTTATTGCTTGTGTGTGTGTGTGTGTGTGTGTGTGTGTGTGTGTGTGTGTGTGTGTGTGTGTGTGCGTGTGTGTGCGTGTGCGTGTGCGTGCGTGCAAAGCGTGAGACCACGCTGTTGGTTGTCCTCTCTGGGACAGTGGAACCCTCTGCTACGTTTCACTGTTGTAAGTAAGGGCTTATATAAGGTTGACAAATAACATATTCTCTTCCTCCATCATGCTCTCTCCTTCTCTTCCTCCATAATGCTCTCTCCT
>NC_140234.1:15636549-15667086 GCF_949987555.1 Borostomias antarcticus
AGGGCTGGGTTTTATTATTGTTGTGTTGGTGCGTTCCAATGTTTCAAAAAATTGGATTATGGCAATCATATTGGATTACACCTTGAAAATGGATGGTTGCGTTTTGAGCTTGGATGGGATCAGGAAATCAAATCCTCACTTCAATCAGGATTAAATTGCATGTTGAGAATTCAAAGGAAGGGTTGTTTTTGGTCTATGTGGAGGGGTGGATCAGGGCTGGGGAATGTTAGGGAACTTTCAAAACAAAACAAGGGCTTTTTGGGGGATTATTTTCGGTTGTATCATCAAAACAATCATAGAGACCAAAACTGCACATCAAACTGCACATTAAGAAAGGCATAGAAAATGGATGATATTGTCTAAACCTAATTTCTGTGCCCATATTCATGTTAGACTATGCTGAGAAATGACTCATGAAGAAATCTTTCTTTTTATGTCTCTAGCAAAAATAGTGTAGTTAATATACCTGTCCTGTAGATGGCGATATGTAGATTTAGTCTCCTCCAGAGGGTTACTATCTGGATCAGAGGGATCGATTCCTAAATTGTTTTGATCATTAAAATTGATTTGGTTATGTTTGGAACGTGTGCAGTTCAGAGGTGACAGGTCAGACTCAGGGTCTGGCTGTAGACCCTCAGGGGTTGGTGTGTGTGTGTGTGTGTGTGTGTGTGTGTGTGTGTGTGTGTGTGTGTGTGCGCGTGCGTGTGTGTGCATTCAGCCCTGTGGGAACTATACAGTATATTCTTTTGAAATCCCCCATGTAGCCATTAGGTTTAATTGTGTCTTCTTATTGATCTGCCTGGTTGTACAGATCCCAGCCCCTGGGGGTCGGGGTGGGTCAACCTATGGGGGAGAGCCTTGCTATGCGGCCCCCCTGTGTGTCGTCCTATCTTACCGAAATCTGTTCACAACCCTCCTGAGGGACGACCATCCATCAGAGTGGACAGGGTCTCTGCACCGATAGGGGAGGCTACGGATATCAGGGACGCTCAGAGTAGCGACGCGACAGGAAACGGAAAGAGGGACAAGGAGGAGGGGAAGGAGAGACGGACGAGTGGACAGGGACAGCAACAGGACCAGATCAGGAAGACCAGGCCAGGATTGAGGCTGATGGGAGCGCTGCGGGAGTTGAGATAACAGCTGAAGGAAGGGGGTGGGGGGGTGGAGGGGTGGGGGGGGCGGAAGGGGCTGGAAGGGGTTGGAGGGGGGTGGAGGGGGGTGGAGGGGGTGGGGGGGGCTGATGGAAGGAGGGATTGAGACTAATATCGGTCCGCATGGTCTTGGGCACGGCGGGGTCACGGTTACTCACCGAGCGGAGCGGGAGAGGGGAAAGAGGCGGGGCTAGGACCGGGAGGAGACGTGACGGTCTTCAGCCGCCCGCGGGCCCATCTTCCTCCCGTGGTGCCCGATCCGGCCCACGGAGTCTCAGCTAACGAGAGCTAACGAGGCCTGTAGAAGGTTCCAGCGTCATAAGGCTCTGGTAGCTCCGTCATCATGCTCTGACTCATCATCCCTGTACAGTATGTGTGTGTGTGTGTGTGTGTGTGTGTTTGTGTGTGTGTGTGTGCGTGTATGTTTGTTTGTGGCAAAGTACAGTATGCACATACATTTACAGCTTTATGACTCATATGAATCCCATAAGCTACTGTAGGTTCAACTGTAGGTCCCCATTGTTATACTTTTTATAGTTTCCTTCCTCTGCATCACGACTGGACATATGAGTGTCTTGGTTTATTTTGTTTTGTTATGTGTGTTTTGTATTTTTGTGTGTATTTGTGGCAATAAAATTATTTCCATCTATCTATCTATCTATCTATCTATCTATCTTGGTTTATTTTGTTTTGTTATGTGTGTTTTGTATTTTTGTGTGTATTTGTGGCAATAAAATTATTTCCATCTATCTATCTATCTATCTATCTATCTATCTATCTATCTATCTATCTATCTATCTATCTATCTATCTATCTATCTATCTATCTATCTATCTATCTCTATCTATCTATCTATCTATCTATCTATCTATCTATCTATGTATGCTAACAGCTCCAGGCAAGTGAGTCAACAGACTAATAGCTTCCCCCCTACTGTTGCAGGCCAGTTCATATGATAGCAACACTAATCTGCTGAAGGCCAAGTTATTTTTCAGCAACAGTAGCCATCGCTATTTTAGGCTAAATCAATCTATAGCGAACGCTAATCTGTTTAGCTTTAGGCTAGGCCATTCTATACCAAACGCTAATCTGTTAGCTAATATAAAGAGATAAAGTAATGTATTACTCTCAGGTTTTCTTATCCTGTAGCAATGTTGGCCTGTTAGTGCTAGCTCCAGGTCGGCACGTCGTATTTCCTGCCCTACAGGCCTCAGGCCTCCAAGAGACTCTCCCCATTCAGTGACCCAGAACAATCGCATCATGGCCATGTTATGCAACAGGCCATTTCATAGAGGCACATAGCCTACAGTAGCTTTAGTGGGTGGACACCACTTCATACAGTATGGTCCCATCTCCTCTGTGCCAGGGTGGATGATCTCTGTCTTGCAGGCCTTTGTGTGTATGTGTGTGTGTGTGTGCATGTGTTGGTTCAGGTATGTGATGGTGCCATCGTCAGACTCGAAATCTAAAATAATCCATCCAGAGCATTAATAGCGTTTTAAAATCAAACAAACATTTATTTTACCAAACTATGCCTATGTCTATGCCTCCAAACAAAGCTAAATTTCACGCTTAAATTAAATGAGTTCAGAAATAAAAGAAAACGTAGGATAGCCCACATCAAAGTCAGGCTTCAACGTCAATGGCAGGCTTCAAAGTAGCCTTGAGAGCACAGAGGTCAAAACCTGTCTGGTACAACCATACCTCCATACCACCATACCTCCATACCGAGTCCTACCTGGCTACAGTCCACCAAACCTTAAATAGGGAAAGCACATGGGGGAAAAAAAGGGTGCGTGTCCTAATGACAATTCTTGCTGGCTCCCTAAGATACACATTCATAACAATAATAAACCAAAACAGGGAATACGCATTAATATTCAATCATATTCAATAATTTAACCAAGCAACTATTCATTTCCAATAAGCAAGTCATATTCCATAACCAAACCATATTCATGTTGCTAATCAACACAACTGCACAACTGAGCTTTCCTTGGCAGGCTCTTGTTAACGACAACGCAACTGTGCGTGACGGTCTTTGTGTTTCAGCTAGCTTGATTATAGTTGTCCACACTAGACCAGGCTAGCTTTAACATTCCTCAACAGCGGTGCGCGTCTGAGATGAGGTGTTACTGGCGAAGACGCTGAGGCAGGGTTTATTTTTTCTGTGGCAGGGTTTATTTCAGTGGAGGTTTTCAGCCCTTTCTCAGAAAGGCAGCAGAAGTGACAGATCAGTGTGACACATCCATCTCTGTCTGAATCCACAAGGGTGTGTGTGTGTGTGTGTGTGTGTTTGAGACTGCTTTGATGCAGCGTTGGACCTAACTGATTCAGATGCACTGTCTATACAGATGAAGGCGTGGGTGTAGTACAGCATGTACATGCTATAGATAGAAATAATATGAGGGGGTGGTTGGAGATATACTGTCATCCGTAGTATGCATTATACATATATATTATATATACTGACACTATGTACACTAGATGGACATTAGTGACACTGCACACTGTATACTACCTAGTGTCATTAAGGTGCCGGATGACCAGGGGGAAGAAACTCTTCCTGAGTCTCTCCGTGCTCGCCATGTGGGTGCGGTACCTTTTCCCCAACTGCGCCCAAAAGCAGGGAACTGCTATTTCCTCCATTCTGTCTCTTTCATCATGTTCCTTCTAAGCCACCATCGCTCCATCCTCCAGCCCCTGGCCTTACGCCCTCTCCTGAATATATGATGTTGCTGCAGGGGTGCGGCCGCAGTAGGACCGCAATGCCCACAAACCCTTGCAGCAGCGGAATTTTGAGCTCAATGAGAGGTTCTATGTATAGCTCAACGTGTTCACTGTGCTGTAATGTTCACTGTGTGTTTCATGTAGGTTTCCTTGTCCCAAGATGAGAATCCGTCTCTTGCGGAGGGGGAATTAAAAGATTGATGTGATTCACATAGACAGCAACCCCACTAGCTCAGAGCGCACATTATTTGAGTAAGTGCTATAATTATTCACTGTGGTCTGCATGTAAGAATTGCAATCACACTGATTGATTTAAGAGACAATTAGTTTGGAGGAGACTTCAGAACATTCAGTAATGGAGCCATCGGAGTCCCCTGGCCCTGCTGTGTGTGTGCGGGCGTGCGTGTGTGTGTGTGCGTGTGTGTGCGTGTGTGTGTGTGTGTGTGTGCATGTGATCTCTTTCTGTCCATCTCTGTTTCCACTGCAACAGAACTCTCTAACGTTCTAAATTTACTGTAAGTGCATTAATCATCCATGCTCATTCATCCCTATGATATAAAAATTGCAGGAAGGAGACTTGTAATCCGGCCGCTGATCCTGCCATCACTAATACATGTCCTCTTACAGTAAGATACTGTACTGGTGTTGTGAATGGACTAGCTCTAGGATAACATGCACCATCTTGGCCAGATCCTGGAAATGGTCCAAAACATTCACTCCTTGTGGGAGGGAACATATCTATGATTATTCCTTGCAGCAGTGGAGACCTCTACTCTAAAAACCAAGTAACCATAGTATGAGATCTAGAGGGATGACACACCTTTTTAGGACAGCTTGCGATTGAGATTGCAACATTCTTTATCGTAACACGGTCATATGGCAATGTTGGTACACAGAACAGTGTTAAAGAGACTTCAGTTTTCCATTGTCTGTTCTTTTTCTGACAGTATCTCTCTCTCTCTCTCTCTCTCTCTCATATATATATATATCTCTTTCTCTCTCTATCTCTCTGTGTCCCACTCTTTGTTCTTTCTTTCTCTCTTTCTCTCTTTTTCTCAAACTCTCTCTCTTTCTCTCTTTTTATGAGTGACACCTGGGCTCGATGTGTGTGTTTGTGTGTGTATGCATGTGTGTGTGTGTGTGTGTGTGCGCGTCATTCCCAGGCAGAGCCCGGGGCCAGGAGGTAGCATGTATTCCTCTCTAATTGGGTTGGAAATAATCGTGTTTCACCGCTGAATGGCTAAGTCACATCAGACTAGAGGGAGAGACTTGTCTTTGTCTCCCCCCCCCTCCCACCCCGCCTCTCGTCCTGCCAGCCCCGGGGGGGGGGGGGGGGCTATCTGCTGGCTCTGCGTCTGTTTGCACTGCCCAGTCATGCCCCCCTCCCGCCCCCCCTTCCCTCTCCGATGGACAGAAGCAAAAAAGTGCAGGAGGGAGAGCAGCAGTTCCGCTGTGTTCAAGTACAGTAGTCCTTCCTCCCTGTCTGTATGTAAGGGTCACTGATCTTAAACGACTTGGTTGGTAAAAGCGACACGGTGGAAAGCTCATTTTGACCAATCCGGTGGTGTTAGATTTGTGGTATCAGTGAGGGTGTTGTTTTGAACTCTTCCAACCCTGTGCTTTTTTTTTGTCTCGAACACTCTGTGTAGTTTCGCTCTGTTTGTCCTTCTGGGTCCCTGTAGCAGCAGGGGCCAGGTCCACCCAGACCACCTGGTGACTCCTCCTCCGCACGCCTGTCACCTCTGCTCCTCCGCCGGCCTGTCACCTCCCCTCCTCCGGTCCACGTGACTCCCTGGACACCAGGGCAGCACAGCACTGGCCGCCCCCTCGCCAGGCTGGAGCTGGAGGAGAAAACATTGAGTTTGACGTATGCACTGTGGCGTATCAGCCCTGGGAACAAAGGCATGGAGCGGACTGAGAGCAGAGACCCATACTGCCAGCCTCTGCCTGAACCTGAGCCCCCAGTCCCAGTCCCAGTCCCAGTCCCAGTCCCAGTCCCAGTCCCAGTCCCAGTCCCAGTCCCAGTCCCAGCCCCAGTCCCAGTCCCAGTCCCAGTCCCAGTCCCAGTCCCAGCTCCAGTCCTAGTCCCTGCCCCAGCCCCAGCCCCAGCCCCAGCCCCAGCCCCAGCCCCAGCCCCAGCCCCAGCCCCAGCCCCAGCCCCAGCCCCAGCCCCAGTCCCAGCCCCAGCCCCAGTCCCAGCCCCAGCCCCAGCCCCAGACACAGTCCAGTCCAGTCCAGTCCAGACCAGACCAGACCCAGACCCAGTCCAGTCCAGTCCAGTCCAGTCCAGTCCAGTCCAGTCCAGACCCAGACCCAGACCCAGTCCCAGTCCCTCCCTACTGCAGACAGAGAAGACTAATCTAATCATTATTAACTGACATGTCAGATACTCTGTCCCTGGGATTTTCCTCACAGGAGAGGAAATGTGAAGCCTGTTAACTTAAGAATGTCCTTAATATTAAATTCCAACATGCCTGAAAAGACATGTTACAATGGATCTTGGCTTCAGCACACTTGGCTGTGTGTGTGTGTGTGTTTGTTCAGTTTGTACAGTATTAACATCCTCCTCCTCTTCCTCCTAGGCGTAGTGCTCTGCGGGAGTGGGGCTCACTGATGGTAACCATGGTCCCCGGCGGCCACCATGTCTGCAGTGTCCACGCCAACCACGGCGCCCTGGGGGAGGAGCCAGCGGACGACCGCGAGGAGAGGATCCTGGCTGTGCTGGGGATCATCGGCACCATGCTCAACCTGCTGGTCGTCATCTTTGTATACATATACACCACGATCTGACCACACCTGACCATATCTGACGCACACCTTATGAATAAATCTGTTGGTTATCATCTTGGTGGTGTACACACCACTATCTGACCTTTCCTGATTGACCTGAGGTCACTTCTGGCCACACCTCAGGCCATTGGTCCTGGACAACCAGTGCAGCAGTGTCTTACCGCAAGACCACTCGGAAAAGACAATCTTCTTGGACTAAAATTTGTATTTGTTTGTACATATCCTTTCACGTCTTTCTAAACATTTAGATAATGTTAGGTTCACCCCGTTTGACTCGGTCTTTACCTCCACTCACACTTATTCGATGTAACTCTGTTATCTGCTGACGGTGGCCTGTTATGGACGAGCAGAGTGAACGTTGCCATGGAGGAGGTGACGAAGGACTCGGTTCTGTGTCCTGGACCGGAACCACAGGTTCTGACCAGACTCTCCACAATAGAGGTCCAGGAGGGTGTTCCTGACAGGGGTACGGCCAGGGACCCAACCCTGAGACCTCCCCCCATCCGCCCTCGCCCCAACAGGGCCGACCGGCCTCAACACCCACCCCATCCTCAACGTCCTCCTGTCCACCAACAAGCTAGACACTGTCCCATGGGTCCCCATGACCCAGCGTTGACCGATGAGATGAGAGAACCTGACAAGAAGTCCTGGCCATCTGCCACCTCTATGAACCAACACACTCCTACCACATGGAACGTCAGAATATGCTCTAGGCCAGATATAGGGCAGGGTGAGTTTGGATGACAATCTCCCAGCACTAACCAATAAAGAAAAGCCCATAGAAAGACACACACTAAAAGGCTGCAAGGCTTCTAGCATCATCTCCCAGCTACACATCAGAGTCTGACTCCATTGACTGATGCACAGAGTACCCTTCAGAGCTGTAAACATGTGGAAGAACAACAAAGCCCAATAAGAGGTTCGACTAGAGAGTGCAATGTGCTGCTCCTGTATGTTGTTCTGGCTAACTGACTGTGGACACCATGCATGATGTATGAGCGACCTGCGTTTTAGAAGCACAGGAAACATCTGGTCTGATGGTGCAACACTAAACCATCTGAACAAGTGGAATTATGTTTGGCTCCACATGACTTTTCGGATCATGAAATATTGAAAACACCGCACTATTAAGCTGGCTCGACACAATCCCTTCACATAGCCCCCTCCATGTCCAACCATGAATGAAGTTGATGTTTCAAAGGAGCAGAGTCAAACCTTATATTAACTGATGGGCCATTAGTTCATTCTTTATCACATGCTTGGAAACGTTCCAAAACGTTGATCCTGTTTTTTTCCCCCGTACGGTTGCCATGGTGACAAAGTGTGTATCCTTGAAAGCTGTGAAACTAATGCCATGAAATCTTCTGTATTTTCATGTCCTTGTTTACATTGTTGTTATTCAAATAAAAATGCAGAATGCCACCTCCCAGGAGGCTAATGTTTATTATGCAGTGCTCAGTCAGCTAGAGAGAGAGAGAGAGAGAGAGAGAGAGAAAGAGAGAGAGAGTTATAGAGAGAGAGAGAAAGAGAGAAAGAGAGAGAGAGGGAGAGAGAGAAAGAGTGAGAGAAAGAGAGAGAGAGAGAGAGAGAGAGAGAGAGAGAGAAGAGAGAGAGAGAGAGAGAGAGAGAGAGAGAGAGAGAGAGAACACGTTTCCTGGGGCATTTCAGGAGAGAACCAATGACCTGTGAGATACCAGGAGAGAGCCGATGACCTGTGAGATACAGGCGGATGTGCCCCCTGCCATACTGTACACACACACACACACACACACACACACACACACACACACACACACACACACACACACACACACACACAGAGACACAGAGACACAGACACACATGCACAGGCACACACACACACACACACACACACACACACACACACACACACACACACACACACACACACACACACACACACACAGAGTTAGTTTATGAATAGTGTTAAGATAAGTGCTGTGAGTACAGTATTGCTTGGTAAAACTAACCATGTTCCATTTCCCTTTTCTGAAGACCAACTGGAATGTACTTTCAATCTTCAAACATGTCATTTAATCTCTCTCCATGACAGAGGTCTCCGTCGGTCTTTTGACCACTAGACCCAGTTTAGCCCCCTCTGTCTAGCCTCTGTTTAGTTTGGCTCGTTGCATTCCAAGATGGATATGCGAAAGACATAGCAGCCTGATTCAACTGTGATTACATGCTGTAATAAAAGCCTCATCTCATCCTCCTTCATGCTGCAATGTCAGCGGTAGTCTTGCATAGCCAGATCTCGACATTTTGTTTACGCTGTGCAAGCACTGGAGAAAGGTCTGGCTGGACTCATTACCATTTGTAGATAGAAGGAAAAAAAACACTGTATTTCTTTAAACCAATCACAATCATCTTTGGTGGAGTGGTTGCTAGGTTGTTGTTGTTTCATGGACTGGATCTGATTGGGCCAATAATACATTCCGTCGCTACTGATTGGGCAGTAATAAACAATGACAATCCCCCAAATCTGCATCCGTTATGTCAGACTAGGTCAGAAGAAATAGAGGTTAGCACGTCAGGGTTAGGAGGAGCCACAGTGATAGTGAACTTTGGCCGCATGGGAACTTCAGCTCAGACATCTGCCAACCAAGACACTCACTCTCATGGACGCAACTGCAGCAGCAGTGACCAACCAGTCTGAATTGAATAAAACCAACACAGATGAGACGGAAGTTCTCATAGAAATAAGCTGTAGAACAAAGCTTCACACATGGTCAATGACGCTCGACTGTTGGTTTATGGCGCCCTCTAGTGTTGGTTGGTGTTGCCGGGGAAAGTGGGCGTGTCATTCATTCATGAATGAACTGAGGCTTTGAGTTACTATACATGCACACCCTCTGTTGGTGAAATAAAATCAGTGGTTGGAATGAGGAACTACATCTACTGTGCAGTAAGTGGTGGCCAAGAGAAAAAGGGGGGGGGGGGGTTACTGTAGGTGGAGAGACAGGAGAGCAGACCTGACATCAGTGGTCTTGTCCATGTGTGTGCGATCATGAAGGTAGATTCGGAGTTAAGTGCTGTTCTGGGGCCAGTGTGTAGGGGAGAGAGAGGGCCAGATAGAGGGTGCCGCTCATCTGTGAATGATGGTGCGTGCAGCTCAAAGTTAATGGAGTTTTGGAAATCTGTGTGTGTGTGTGTGTGATGGGATTATAGAGTGATCTTTCTGGGCATGTGGGCGTGGGATCTCTGTGTGTGTGCGTGTGTGTGTGGACGTGTGTGGTGGGCGTGTGTCTTTCACACGCCACAGAGATGACTGACTAGGCACATTAGCAGTGGAGAGTAAATAAAACACTCGCCTCTTCAGCGAAGGGGATTTCCCCTTTATGCCAGACCAGGGTGTTTGTGCTATTAGAGGGCGCATGACATATGAATCCGTTTTGAATGCACAGGATCTTGCGATGGTTGGATGGCGGCTTGGTGAGGACAGCTTTGCACACTACGGTTCCTGTATGTTTGATGGAACCCAGGTCTCCCTCTCACTAAGCTCCAGTGTCTACCATTAGACCAAGAACACATCTTTGTTGTCTGAGGAATATATCGATAAAGTAATTTCTACTTACCCATCTACCCATCATGGGATAATGCGGTTCCAAACCACCGTCGCTACATTGCGTTTTCATCTACAGCAAATGATCAAATGCTACAATCATAATTTTATATTATTTCTCTGTTGCTGTGAGCGAGGGAGACTTGGGTTAGCTGGCGGTCACGCCAGTCACGTGTCATCCAGGTCCAGATGAGGGCAGTTTACTGTACATGTACCCCCAGCATCACTGAGCACAGCAGGGGTCATCTGTAGGCAAACATGTACAGTAGAGTACATCCCTGCTCTGCTCAGCTGTCCATCTGGGCTCTGTGGGGTGCATCAGAAAAGAACACACTGTACAAACACACTCTTCTTTTCCCCAGCAACACTCCGATGCTCGGTCCAGTAGCTTAGCTCAATAGTTCACCTTCAAATTAGCTGCTGCTACTGTATGCGAGACTGGATTATGTTTTGATGCCAGGCTCCCTGACATGTTGTATATGGCGATATAGAGACGAGGACTATGTAATGACTCTAATATCTCTGGAATATGTACAGTAGGGGTGGGACCTATGCCCACCCTCCCATTGCTCTCTGTAAAGCGCATTGTGTTGCCTGTGTATGAAATGCGCTATACAAATAAAGTTTGATTTGATTTGATATCACTGATACTGTAGTATAGGAGATAGACACAAAAGGGATAGTTGAGCTCAGATCAAAACATACTGGATATCATTCTCAAAAATAAAACATAATGATAAGTACAGGCAACATCTGTTCTTGAGTAAGTGCAGTACAGTCACACATGGATCTGTTTCACTGTTAAGGCAGAGCTGCTTTCAAAAAGGCGATTCTCTGTGAAAAGGCTTCAAAAAGCTTCAAAAAGCTTCAAAAAGGCGATTCTCTGTGAAAAGGCTTCAAAAAGCTTCAAAAAGGCGATTCTCTGTGTCTTCATAACCAGAGTGAAACCGCTCCAACAAAGAAATTATGAAAACACTGCTTAAGCTTGGTGGACTGGATAATGCCGTTTGGTTATGTCATACATTTTATTGTACATGACAGATTTCAAATTTAGCGAAGCCATATCTGCTTCTTTCTTTTATATTCATGTTGACAATAACTGACACTCTGCCCGCGGGCATACTTTAATTGAAGGTTATAACATAACTGCCTTTCACAATGATGCGTTCTACCCAGGTCAGAACTGTGACAGGTTGGAGAGAGAATGAAATAAAGGGGGGGTTGGAGGGAGAGAGAGAAAGGGGAGGAAGGAGGACTGATTCTTATCACATCGCTAACTACCGAATAGTGCTTTATTTTGAAAGCAGCAACAGCAGCTCTACCTGTGTTCCATGAGCATCGAGTGTCGGTCTCCCAATGAGATAAGCCTATATCCTTTATTTGTTTAACTAAAGGCTTATAGGTACTTAGTGTACTGTAGCTTAGAGGTATAGCTTTAAAGATGATTGAATGTGATTCTGTTTTGAATCTCCAGGCATGCTTAGTTAAACCCATAGTTTTCGAGTCTAAACCAGTGAATCCTTCAGATGAAGTCAATGCCTCAGAATATGAATACAGCCTTGCTGAAGCACTTCACTCTCTCAAACTTGTACTGTATCTTCTTTCAGCCTGAGAGCCCAGACTGTGTGTGTGTGTGTGTGTGTGTGTGTGTGTGTGTGTGTGTGCTGATAAGGTCTGGTTGAGGAGTTGTAATCCATTACAACATTGGTCTCGAATAACAGAGATGGGTCATTGAGACTAACATTGTCTGGGTCGTGTGTTGTCCTGACCTATCACCTAGGCTTCCAGTGAAATGGCATCCAAGAGAACATGGCTTCTATATAAGATGCATCATGGCATCACCTACATGAGACAGACCAACACGCTATGTAGCAGACGCTCACCGATGCATCACCATTCTCTATGTGATAATTTAATTATCAGATGCACGCGGAGAAGTGAACAGCACAACATGATGACTGCTGAGCTATGAGAGAAGGCCAAAAAACAACAGTTCGATGTTACCAGGGATTGTAGAGGGTTGGGGTGAACATCAGTAGTACTTTGTTCAGCCCAAGACTGAGTCTTTTCTTTTAGCCTAAAGACACTCATGGTGGCTGTGACTCAGCAGTGACATGACACTATTCCAGATGTGGTGGTTGGGGAGCCAGTCATATTAGTAGTAGTTATGCAGACAGATGCGAGGGCTGTAGTTTGAAATGCAAGTCGATGTCACAAGCAAGCAGCCAATCGGCGGACTACGCCATTATGTTCAGGTTCATTTGAACTCAACCCCCTCCAAAGGAACTGAGGTGGCAAGCCTGTGGGTGGGGAGATAAGGCATGTGTTTGTGTGTGTGTGTGTGTGTGTGTAAGTAAGTAAGTAAGTAAGTAACCGAGTAAGTAAGTAAGAGGGATGCCTCCAAACAGATGTCTCCAGATGTCCAGATGGAGCGGTTTGTCCAATGACCGCATGGTTGACGGGTCTAATCCCGCCTCCTTCTGTCCACATGTTGAAATGTCCTGGGGCAAAACACTGAACTCCAAATTGCTCTGAATAAGCAGGTTAGCACCTTGCATGGCAGCTGCTGCCACGGGTGTGTGAATGTATGAGTGAATGGATGAATGAGAGGCCATTGTAAAGCGCTTTGGATAAAAGCGTTATATAAGTACAGTCCATTTAACATTCACCATGTTTATCTCCCAGGCATTATACCTTGTCTGCCATGGATGCAATGGTGTTGGTACCACACGGCCAGCACGAACACCACCACAGGGAGCACTAGGATGGAGAGAGGAAGAGAGAAGGAAAACAGAGGTGGAGAAAGAGAGACTGAGAGAGAGAGAGAGAGAGAGAGAGAGAGAGAGAGAGAAGAGGGAGAGAAATGGAGAGAGATGTCTGTTGCAGCCAAACAAGCTGAACACGCTGGTGAGGAAGGCCAGCTCTGCTGTGGGGCAACAACTGGACATCCTGGAGGCTGTGGTGAAGAGGAGGATGAGGGACAAACTGAAGTCTATTCTGGACAACCCCTCCCATCCCCTCTATGACGAGCTGTGACAGATGGAGAGTACTTTCAGCCACAAGCTCCTCCCACCCAGGTGCAAAACAGAGCGGTTCAGGCGCTCCTTTGTGCCAGCGGCCAACAGACTCTACAACAGTGTGTGAACATTCCGAGTGTTGTGTGTATGTATGTATGTATGTATGTATGTATGTATGTATGTATGTATGTATGTATGTATGTATGTATGTATGTATGTATGTATGTATGTATGTATGTATGTATATTAGAGGTAAGAAGATGTGTGAGCTACCCCTTAAAATAAAATTGTAAAATGCGAGATAGTTTTCCGTGAAGTTTCCACGAAGAGTGAAAAGTTGTTATTGGACGAGAGCCGGAGAAACTTCTAGTTTTGGTATTTCGTATCTCCATGCTGTAAACTACAGGGGTGAGGCCAGAATATGTAGGGGCTTGATATTTAAATGACGATTGTTTTCATCCACCACATTTAGCAACGCCCGATCATATGTACAATGGATTGCACAGCAAACACGCAACGTCAAGGAGACGTTCAGATCATGTCTTAATAATGTTCGTAGGTCCAGAACCCCGTTTGTACGTCTGCTGGACCCCTCAATATTCAAATGTCTGGCTTGGACCCCTCTAAGACGTCTGTGGACGTGCAAAACGGGATCAATATCTGAACGTAAAAAAAAAAAAAATCATTCTGGCTCCTAATTGGATGTCTTTGGACGTCCGAAAAAGACAAAAAAGACATCTAAAAGATGTCTTTTAGACGTGTCTTTGCTCAGTGCGTGGCGGCATGTGAATGTTTGCTAGATCACACGTGGACGCTGTCATGCCATCATTTCTGCGATCGGATCTACGCTTGGATCTTGATAAATGAGGGCCACTGTCTAGGTGTTGCGTAATGTAATGAGCGACCGTGTTTGTAGTCGTGAGCTCAGGGCAGCATGGTGATGGAGGGGTGGGGCAATATGCTCCAGGAGTTGTCCCGGGCCACACTTGCGTGCGAAGGCCTCAGCATCTGTCAACCGTGGGTCTCGTGGCGGGGGTGGCAGCGTGTTCGTCACCACCGTGATTCATCAGCTGATGTACTGTGGGTGCTCAATTATAGGACGCATGAGCTCCATGGAGGGCAGCCCACACAGACATTTACTTTAGAATTACTGTAATGATGAAGATGAAGAGGAGGACGATGGGAGAAGAGGCGGAAGATGAAGAGGAGGAAGATGGGAGAAGAGGAGGAAGATGAAGAGGAGGAAGATGGGAGAAGAGGAGGAAGATGAAGAGGAGGAAGATGGGAGAAGAGGAGGCCGAGGAGGAGGATGAAGAGGAAGATGATAACGGTAAAAAGCCAAGTGGGATTCCGAAGCCGAGAGAGAGAGAGACAGAGAGAGAGAGAGCGAGAGACAGAGAGACAGAGAGAGAGAGAGAGAGAGAGAGAGAGAGAGAGAGAGAGAGAGAGAGAGCGAGAGACAGAGAGACAGAGAGAGAGAGAGAGAGAGAGAGAGTTAAAGAGAAAGTAGTTAGTGTGGTCCCGGGTGTGTGCCTGGATGAGGACTGTGCCCGGACTGACCAGGCAAGTTTAAGGAGACAGTGTCCTTGTCACAGAGCGAGAGGATTATAGACAGAGAGAGAGGTTTAATTAATCAGACCCTGATCTCTCCCTCCACATCCATCATACTATGACAGGCGGACAGACGCAGGAGATAGCAGGTAGAGGAGGAGGTGCGCAGCCTAAACCTTAGCTAGATAGAGGAGATAGGAGGAGAGGAGGGGCATAACCTCAACCTCAGCTAGAGATAACAGGGGAGGAGGAGCCTAAACCACCATCTGTCTATCACAGGCTAACTTCAACCAGAATATCTATCTATCTATCTATCTATCTATCTATCTATCTATCTATCTATCTATCTATCTATCTATCTATCTATCTATCTATCTATCTATCTATCTATCTATCTATCTATCTATCTATCTATCTATCTATCTATCTATCTATCTATCTATCTATCTATCTATCTATCTATCTATCTATCTATCTATCTATCTATCTATCTATCTATCTAACCCTAAATACCATAGGGAGTAACACATTTAAAAAACTAAAAACTAAAAAAACTTCACATGACACTTTTGTAACATAAACAAATGCTGTGTTCATGTGCTGACTGCAGAGTCAAGTGCAATGATGACATCACTTCAACTTGAGTGATTCTTTACTATGAACTAAGGCATTACTGTGATATGTGAAACTATGGCGCAGCTGCAAACAGAATAGAATAGAATGAGTAAATGGAAAATTGTCTGGCATCTCTACAGAGGAGTTACATAATAAAATCATTATCCTCTTCATATTCATAATAATCATTCTCATCGTTCATCATCGCCATTGTTCCTTTGAGCCTCGATTGGAGTGGCTAGCGTGGTACCTGGAGCAGGGAGATGAGGGAGATGAGTGGTGGCATGTCACCAAGCCACAGAATGCCACAGGAAGTTGGGGAATCAGGTCACTGATGTCACAGCACCTCTGATGGCACGCCACATTACCCATCAGCCCCTTATACCTCTTTACCCAAGCCAATGGGAGGCAATTAAAAAGCATACATGGTTGTGTAACGAGTCAATGTGATTTTTAGAGGATGTTATAGTATAAGGGAGATACTGTTTGTTACAGTTAGTAAGTCGACGGTCTGCCAAAATGTGTGTGTTTGTGTATGTGGGTCTACAGTATGTGTGTGTTTGGGTGTATGTATCCTGTGCTCAAATACATTTTACATTTCTCAAAATATTAAAAACACCGAACTTTCAGACTGCACAGAGAATGCACGCGAAAATGTCAATAAAAACCCTCAACCTCATGCAGAACCATAACAAAGTTAGGCCTACTATTACAGTAACCACAGACCGATCTGCTTCAATGAACCATTCAACCATCCATTTAATTTCCCTGAGGGTCTACGGTATCCAGCAGTATACAGCTTCACCAGAAACAAAGAAGCTTCATTATAAAATCTGCTCCCATGCAGGCTCCGTTTTGAAATGACAATGTGATGGATGGAAGTGAATGTGTCAAGGAAGCCGCATGACACAGTGACTGAATGCAGCACATGTCCTCTCTCTGTCATCCGTACACAGTGGACACCTGGTCCTCTCAGCCCCAGGCCCGGTGACCATCAGGGCTAGGATGGAGGTCCTGTGAGAGAATGGAGGCGCACAGCTGGTTATAGGAGACATCGATGTGCCACGGGGAAGTTTAGACTATAGTGACTCTTTTAAAGGTAGGTTCATGCACCAGTAATGTCAAGCTATAGATGTGTATGGAACACAGATTGTTGTGCTGAGCCTCAGAAATCAAATCACACAAGGGCTTCATTAGAGTCAGTTGTGAAAACTAGGCTAGTGTTTTCCATCAAGCTGGATGTTCCAAGAGAACACTTGAGGACGATAAAAGTGAAAAAGTTTTTTTTTTCTTCTTGTAAGAAATTTGAGGCATAGGTTTGATGCATGAGAGAAACGCTATTACATTATTACATTATTGCACTATTGCCTAACTGAGCTTCCAACACAGGTTTGCACCAATAGCCTGTTAAACCATTGCACCATGTTAAACCATATACAGTAGTTTAGCCCATCATCCATTCTAAGTGACATCCACAGACCTTGTGTAGGCTATTAGTGCGACTTAGATTAGCCGACATAAACTAGCTTAACTCAATAAGCCGACAGAACTCTTTGTATCATGAATTAGGCGGAGGTTCTTTCTTGTCCTAATGCATGATTTATTCATCCACCCTCAAATGTAATTTCTCTTCTAAAACTGCCAGACCGAAGAGGAGGTTGTAGGGTTTAGAAGTGTCAAATGAGTTTATTCTCATGTCATCTGTTCTGTAGGGTAGCCTCGTCTCGCACCCCTGCAGGAGGCGGGAGAGGAAACTAGTTCACGAGTCTAGAGCGCGCTTTACCCGCGAAGCGTACTGGACCTAAAGAGAGAACTCGCTGAAGAAGCTCTCCTCTTCTTCATCACTCACACAACATATTCCAACGTTTTTCCCCCCAACGCTCACCGTTTTTATTTTACCAACAGGCTGGCTTTCCAACAGCCTTTCGAACCGGGAATGATGGAGTTATCGCTGATGGCAGCGCAGGTAAGAAATCATGCCATGCAAAATAGCGGATTATCTATCCATTGAGCTCAGTACCATTAGGGATTTATTTTAATTTGGGAGGATTCATTTTAACCTAATTGAATTGTAATTGGCTAGTCTATTTAAGTAAATAGGACTGTGGGACTGCTGTCGTGCTCTCCAGGTAAACTCTCGTTGAGGCAGGTGCAACAGTAGCGACTCACCCAGGAGGTTGATGAGTGGAATGTTTGCATCCCGTCGTCCATCATCCCATCATGTGATGTTTACAATAAGCAGAGTAATTATGAAGTGTGCCTCATTTTATTATTAGCCTATAACGCAAGTGTGCTTTTTATGCAGTCATGCTTGTTTACAGAAATTGTACAGTAGCATACTCATTCATGCATGGGTGTTTTCCAACTGATGCACGCAGAGCCCCCAAACCAATAAGGCAACAACTCTCCATACCATTTTCATCTCAATGTGAGGTTTCACCTATAGGCCTATCGCTCTCTTTCTTTCAAACTACCCAACACACACACACACACACACACACACACACACACACACACACACACACACACACACACACACACACACACACACACACACACACATGCAGCTTCACACATTCCACACACACAGGCCATAGCTCTCATATATTAGCACCGCTGAGAGCATGCCAAACAGTTCCCAGTGAACAGGAGATCTTGAAATGTAATCTTTTATCCAAAGCAGTTAAGACTATGATCTAGTGTTTAGTGTCTTGCTCAAATGCACAACAGTAGGCAGTGACTAATGGGAAATCACTTGTCAAATGACCTGGCAACCTTTCGGTCACTGTTTGAATGCACTAACCAGCCGGCTACCTTACCTGTGAGAACTGCATGAACCAAACAGCTTTCTATCTGACATCATGCTGGATATACATATGGCTGCTGATATAACAAGCTACCCCTGTTTCATGTAGTTTGTTCTGCATTTATAACAACACACAGGACACAAAATAAATGTTATTTCTTCCTGCATTCATACTGCAGCTGCTGCTACATAAAATGCACAGCTGTGAGTCCTGTGGCTTCTATGACGTAGAGCTACTAATTTGTGTTCAATGTTGAGAAATTGATTCAGCTGAGAGAGAGAGAGAGAAAGAGAGAGAGAGGAGAGAGAGGAGAGAGAGAGAGAGTGAGAGAGAGAGAGACCATTAGTATTAATATTGTGACCATGGCTTTGCTGCCTCCAGGGCCAATACACACACATGCATATTTGTCACAACTTTGTCACTCCCTCTGTGTCTGTGCTCTTATCACATCATCATCATCATCATCATCATCATCATCATCTTCATCATCATCATCATCATCATCATCACCTCATCCCCGCAGAACCACTGGGGCGTGGTGAGCATCACTACTGGGCCGCGGGGCACAGTCATCAGATGAAAGGGAGTTGTTTTCTGTTTGTCTTTGATCTCTCTCCTCACGATCTCTCTCTCCTCACTGTCTGTGTGACTTGCCTGGAGAGATGGAGAAGAGGAAGAAGACAGTAGTGGTCTGTAAATGCAACTCTCTCTCTATAAGCCATCTGGCTCGTAAAGATATAAACCCAGTGACGCAACCGTCTCTTTATTTGTTATGTCCACCGAGCCTTTGAAGGGATCCAAGGAATGACGCGGCAGCCCTGAATTGCTGTCCGATCAACTTTGGTTACAGCTGACTTTGGAAAGTTTGCTCATTCACAAAATGAACTTGGCTATGAAGGCCAAGCTAAAAGGACACCAGCTAATCACAATGGAGAAGACAGCCGAGGACTGTAGGGCGTGGAACACTTGTTCACAAAGCGCAGTCAGTGCA
Source organism: Borostomias antarcticus (assembly GCF_949987555.1). Taxonomy (NCBI): domain Eukaryota; kingdom Metazoa; phylum Chordata; class Actinopteri; order Stomiiformes; family Stomiidae; genus Borostomias; species Borostomias antarcticus. The sequence continues at coordinate 15,655,785 of NC_140234.1, forward strand.
GGCTTAAGGCATCCTGTTCCATTACGTCCCACCTGAGTGAGTTTGATGAATCGGTCAGAAGCGATAAGCATCTGGTGATCGAGGGCTAATCAGCTGTCTGTCTCTGTCTGTCTGTGTCTGTCCGTCCGTCCGTCCGTCCGTCCGTCCGTCCGTCCGTCTGACCGTCTGTCCCCGGGGCTCCGCGGTATCTCGGCTAATGGCGGACCTGACAGGAGGTAGATGGGGGATAGGGGGAGGCCTTAAGTAGGGCTGCAGCTAGTATCTACTCTTCTCCAAGCTGCTACAATGTAATTATAGATAAAATGTCTGACAAAAGATACTATCAACGACGATAGCGAGTCTATGATGATGAGTCTACACACATAGTCTATGTGCTAGGGGGGAAATCGTGCTTTCTGCAACAAGCCAGAAGATCATGACAGGAAGTGTACTTCTAACTCACCAGACTGTGGGCCTGCCAGGTCTAGAGTTCTCCGACACTTGAGTATTATGCCTAGCAGTATGGACAATCCACCGTTTCTCTCCCCCTCAAGATCGTCTAAATGCCTACTCAGATGCAAACCTGCAGAATGTTGTACTCTGTAGCTTCGTATTTGGCAAAGACCCTCTCTTAATGTGCCTTGACAGAATGTGATGTTTAAAAAAAACAAAAACAAAAACTTTTATTTAAGCTTGAGAGACACTGAGGATCTCATTTGAGGCTTCCCATGTAGAGCAGCTGAGAGTGACCTACGCCCTACTGGCTGGGTCTAATACAGGCGTGAGTGAGATTCTATTCTAATAGTCTGAGAGAAGAGAAGATGGGGGTGAGAACTTGATCTCTGTTTGGTTAATGTCTCTTCCCCCCTCTCTGGGATGCCATGAGGCAGATCAATCTAAAGTATAATGTAGAGTAAACAGTTTTAGGCAGTTAAAGAAATGAGTAGGAATGTTTTGTCAACAAAATGCACTCCATCTTTTAACGGTTTCTACCATTTGGGGAAATTGAATTGGCGATGTTTTTGTCTCCCCTTCTGTAGCCTAAATGACACATTTTGGTTAGAGAAAATGGTCTCTTAATGTGAGAACACAGATTAGATCACTTAGGTCAATAGGGAATAAAATGTTGAGGAAACACTCAAACACTAAATATTAAAATTTTGAGTGAACGGAGAATGTCAGATCCTGTTATCATGTCTACTGTATCTCCTCCTGCTGAGACTGATGAATCACTACAAAGTAGCTTTGGCCCTGCTCCCCCCCCCCCCCCCTCTCTCTTTCTCTCTCTTGCTGTCTTTCCTCCCACCTTCTTCTTCCCAGGTTAGTTATAGTTTGATGTCACGGCAGACCTGCTTTAACAGAACAGGGAGTAGCCACAGAGGAACAGATGATGTGGATTATATGACCCCTGCGAAGATGAATGAAACACCCCTGTGTTAAAGGACAATGCTCGTTTTTGACAACCTGGACCTTATTTACGACATATTATAAGACGTTTGACTCACCGAGATCACTTTGGTGTAGTTCGGAGGCATGTAGAAGAAATTTAAAATCCAGCGCGAGCCAGTATATCCATGTAATGGCGGTAGTCGGGGCACTTAGAATGCAGTTTCTCAAAATCTATTTTCTGCCGCGAAACGGTTGTTTTCATCAATCTGTCTTGATGAATCGCTAGTTGTGCTTACATAGAGCATAGGCCATGATCATAGGCATAGGCCATGATCCCCTTTGCATGTCTCTGATCAGGCCTCTCAACAATAACCATTAGTGAAGCTTAGCCTATAGCATGAGAGGAACTAGCATCACATGGACCATCCACAGAAACTCCACTCACACACGGGAGTCACCTGACCCCAGATCTCATCAAGGCCTGCTTGAAAACATGCAATGTCATTTTAATATCTCAAGGAGAAGTTAAAAAAAAAAATTTCACTGAAAGCCAGATGTCAAATACAGGCCTCTCTAAAGCAGCCTAGAGTGTTGATAGTTTTGTTTAATTTCTTTACACTTGTCGTACTGCCTTCCTGTCATAGCAGATCTGGACCTTCTGGACCTGGACCATCCACATCGCTCCGAGCCGAAAACATCAGAACATTTTGCCTCAGCTTGAGTCGAGGCCACCTCACGACTCTTCTCACAGTGTTCTGTGGTGAAGTAATGATACACTAATAGCCAATTTGCTTCAATTGTACGGTTTTCACATCAATCGGGGATTAAAAAGTGAGTAGGCCTCGACTATAATCTGCACGGAAAAACGGAATTGCTGTTTCACTCTGGCGTTCGGCTGATCTCTGGAGCATGCGATGCAGTCTGATCTCTGGAGCTATCCGTGCTCACAGTAGCACCTCCGACGTGTGTTGAACAGAGCACCCTGCTAACAGGTGGAGCTGAAGGGACCATGTTCTCAGTATGCATGCATGACCTAAGTGGGTGGAAAGTGTGTATGTCTGACTACAGTAAGTGTGTGCGTGTATGCATGTGTGTGTCTTTGGTTAGTGTAGTGTGTACATTGCGTTGGAGAATAAGGGGGAGTGATATTGTGTGCGTTGCAGTCCGCTGCATAGCAGAGGAAGCTTTCAGTGTTTTGAGTTGGTGAATGAGGGGGCAAACCTGCCTGGATAGGAACCGGTCTGTCATCATGCAGATTCGTCTGTGTGTGTGTGTGTGTGTGTGTGTGTGTGTGTGTCGGACCCAGCGTTGTCTCGTCAACCGGCTGACCCCCCAATAATGGAGACTCAGACTCGGTTAGTAGCTCTGAACTCTGACCAGTCTGTCTCACATGAAGACCACTCTAAGCTTAGGCGCTATGGGACGTCGGAACAACGCTCTTAATCCCACTGTAGCACCACCAGAAAGACTGATTCCCCCTCAGATTAGTTAGGGAAACTCATTAACAATTGTAATCTATGATAATCCGCGTCAAACCGGGACAACTGTTTTCCTGTTGTTTTTGTTGTCTTGTTTTCTTTCATAGTTGCAGTTTTTTGGGACAGCCGTAAGCAAATATCTCTGTCCTAGGGCTAAGCTGCTAGCTGCTGACGCTGCATCAAAATGGATCTTTCTTGCTGGGAACAATATGTTCCTCTGTAATGTTGCTGTGCTGGCCTATGGTGACTCAGCACTGGGTTTGTAATGGCTGGTCATATTGTAAATAGCTCAGCTCAACCTGATGTTGAGGCTGTTTATGGTAAGCCTTTAGTATAGTGATTAGGGAGTTCTTATACGGATTGCTGGAACAGGACAGACATCACTGTGCAGTGGCTCTTGCCCTCTCTCACCCCCCACTCTCTCTCTCTTTGATATCCCTCTATGCCTGTCTTGTTGGTTTCTCTCCATTTCTCCCTCCCTCCACTGTCTCTTACACTCACCCCCTCTCTTTCTCTCCTTCCCCCACCTTCCTCTCTCTCTCTCTCTCTCTCTGACAGATGTTAAGTTAGAGAATAACATGCGCTGAGGGTGGTTTTTCTCTCTCTCTACCTCTCTCTCTCTCTCTACCTCTCTCTCTCTCTACCTCTCTCTCTCTCTCTCTCAGACAGATGTTAAGTTAGAGAATAACATGCGCTGAGGGTGGTTTTTCTCTCTCTCTACCTCTCTCTCTCTCTCTACCTCTCTCTCTCTACCTCTCTCTCTCTCTCTCTCAGACAGATGTTAAGTGTAGAGAGAACAACATGTGTGCTGAGGGCGTTCTTTTTCTCTCACTCTCTCTCTCTCTCTCTCTCTCTCTCCCCTATAATCGGCCCATAGAGAACAGTCTGCTAACAACCACAGCAGCACTTAGCAGCTCACTAAGTGCTCAGGCTGCCACTGCGTTGGGCTCTGTGGGAGAGGGATGAAGGGGATAAAGACATGCCCTTATTTACAAAATGGCTTTTGTTAGTGTAGCCAGTGTTGAAATCAAATCAAATTGTATTTGTATAGCGCATATCATGCACAGAGGCAACATAATGCGCTTTACAGAGAGCAAGGGGGGGGGCATACCGTCATGGCCAAAAATATTGGCACCCCTTGCACTTCTATCAAATAATGCACCACTTCTCCCAGAAAAGTGTTGCAATTACAAATACTTTTGTATTCACATGTTTATTTCTTTTGTTTGCATTGGAACAACACAAAAAGCCAAATCTGATATTCTATACATAATTCCAATAAAAAATAAAAAATTGGCCGGACAAAATTATTGGCACCCTCACATTAATATTTGGTAGCACACCTTTGGAAAAAATAACTGAAATCAATCGCTTCCTGTAACCATCAATGAGCTTCTTACACCTCTCTACGGGAATTTTGGACCACTCTGCTTTTGCCAACTGCTCCAGGTCTCTCAGCTTTGAACGGTGCCTTCTCCCAACTGCTGTTTTGAGATCTGTCCACAGGTGCTCTATGGGATTTAGATCTGGACTCACTGCTGGTCACTTACTGTAAGAACTCTCCAGCGCTTTGTCTTAAACCATTTCTGGGTGCTTTTTGAATTATGCTTTGGGTCATTGTCCTGCTAGAAGACCCATGACCTCTGACGGAGACCCAGCTTTCTGACACTGGGCCCTACATTGCGCTCCAAAATTCTTTGGTAGTCTTCAGATTTCATGATGCCATGCACACAGTCAAGACATCCGGTGCCAGAAGCAGAAATCAACCCCAAAACCATCTGTGAACCTCCACCATGTTTGACTGTAAGGACCGTGTTCTTTTCTTTGAAAGCCTCATTTCGTTTTCTGTACACAGTACAATGATGTTCCTTACCAAAAAGCTCTAATTTGGTCTCATCTGTCCACGGGACCTTCTTCCAGAAGGATTTCGGCTTTCTCAGATACGTTTTGGCAAACTCCAGTCTGGCTTTTGTATGTCTCTGTGTCAGCAGTGGGTCCTCCTGGGTCTCCTACCATAGTGACCCATTTCATTCAGATGGCGACGGATAGTGTGATCTGACACTGTTGTACCCTGTTTCTGCAGCTGAGCTTGAATTTGTTTTGAAGTTGATTGAGGTTCTTTATCCACCATTCGAACAATCCTTCATTGCAATCTTTCATCAATTTTTCTCTTCCGTCCACGTCCAGGGAGGTTAGCTACAGTTCCATGGGCTGTAAACTTCTTGATGGTATTGCGCACAGTGGACACAGGAACATTAAGATCTCTGGAGATGGACTTGTAGCCTTTCTCAAATCCTCAGATAATTCTTTGATCTTCTTTCTTTTCTCCATGCTCATTGTGGTACACACAACACAATGGTTGAGTTACATTTTTTCCATTTAACTGGCTGCAAGTGTGATTTCTATATTGCCAGCACCTGTTACTTGCCACAGGTGAGTTTAATTACAAATGAAAGGAGCACCACATGCTTGAAATACTATTATTTTGAAAAGGTGCCAATAATTTTGTCCGGCCCAATTTTTAATTTTAGATTTTTATTATGTATAGAATGATATCAGATTTGGCTTTTTTTCTCTGCTTTTTTGTGTTGTTCCAATGCAAACAAAAGAAATAAACATGTGAATACCAAAGCATTTGTAATTGCATCAATTGTCTGGGAGAAGTGGTGCATTATTTGACAGAAGTGCAAGGGGTGCCAATATTTTTGGCCATGACTGTAGGTCCCACCTCTACATATTCCAGAGGGAAGCAACAAAAAAACTGTTTCACCCGGGGGCCAGAAAAGTGAGCTGTAAAAATTCTTCCCTGACCTCTCTCAACGAGACGATCAAGCGTTATTCTACTCATCCCCCTGCCCCATGACTCACATCTATGACCTTTGGAAGGAGGTGTGCGTAGATCACTACCGCCGTGATGAACGTGTTATATTGTTCCATAGAGAGGGTGTTTCATCATTGGTATGTTGCATATTTTAACTTCCTGTTGTGATGGTATCCATAATTGATACCAGAGGACGTGACAGCACCCAGGAGGATATAATCACATCATAATCCTTCCTCCGTTCTCTGCATCACATCGGATTTTGTTTCAGACATTGCATGTGTCCGTGTGTACAGTTAAGTCAAGTGTGTGTACGGTGTTGTGTGTGTGTGTGTGTGTGTGTGAGAGAGAGAGAGAGAGAGAGAGAGAGAGAGAAAAAGAAAGAGGGAGACGGCGAGAGAGTATTTGTGTGTGTATGTGTGTGTGTGTGTACTGTATGTGGTGTGTGTGTGTGTGTGTGTGTGTGTGCGTGCGTGAGTGCGCGTGCGTGTATGTGTGTGTGTTTTCAAGCTGGAGTATTTTCAGTAGGACACCACACACCTTCTGGGTGAATGTACTGTATGAGCTGTGCATCACGGCTGTCACTGGTGGTGGTCTCAGAGTGGCTGGAAGACCACCACAGGCTCATAATAACATTACATCACAACACACATTGCTTCATCACCTGACAAGACCCAGTGGGAAAGCTCCCAGCACACACACCCACGCAAGCACACACACACACACACTTCAAACTGACAGCCAAATGGCACAGTATTTGCAGGTTAGGAATGGGATATCATGTAAAACGCTTTAACTGCTGCATTAGTATGGTATGATGATGTTGGGGATGGAGGGGTCGGTCAGCAGGAGAGGATGAGTGGGGCGTGAGAGAGAGAGAGAGAGAGAGAGAGGGAGAGAGAGAGAGGGAGAGAGGGAGAGAGGGAGAGAGAGAGGGAGAAAGAGAGAGAGAGACAGAGAGGGAGAGAGTGAGAGAGGGAGAGAGAGAGGGAGAATGAGAGAGAGAGAGAGGGAGAGAGACAGAGAGGGAGAGAGTGAGAGAGGGAGAGAGAGAGAGAGAGAGAGAGGGAGAAAGAGAGAGAGAGGGAGGACCAAGTGGGCACAGGATGGGATTGTTTGATCTGCAGTTTGGGTTCATATATATAATGGTGATTTGGTTTGGTATAGCGGTAATTTGGTGAATGTGTTTACAGAAAATCCCATCTGAAGCACTGCATCAACGGTCCAATCCCAGGTTCTTGTGCCTTTTTTGACAAACATACACACACAAACACAGAGAAAAACACCCCCCCCCCCACACACACACACACATCACAGTCATAATCCCTGAGTTGTCTCTTAGAATAGTCCAATCCGTGCCCAGCTCTCCATCTGTGAACAAGCCGCTCCTCAGAAACCGGTGAGTGGTGTGTTATTACTTCCTCTCCCTTTCTTCTCTCTTAGTCTTGTTCTATCTTTCTCTCCCCTTCTCCTTTTTTCTCTCTTAGCTCTTTCTCTCTCTCTCTCTCTCTCTCTCTCGCTCTCTCTCTCAGCCCTCTCTCTCTCTCCCCCCCCTTTCTCTCTCTCTCTCAGTCCTCTCTCTCTCCCCCCCTTCTCTCTCTCTCTCTCTCTCTCTCTCTCTCTCAGCCCTCTCCCCCCCCCCCTTCTCTCTCTCTCTCTCAGCCCTCTCTCCCCCCCCTTTCTCTCTCTCTCAGCCCCCCCCCCCTCTCTCTCTCTCTTTCTCTCTTAGCTCTCTCTCAGCGTGTGGGTCACTCACTTGGAGCGGCAGACTTGGACAGACCCAGCCTACAGTAGGTACTCCTGTCCTGCCTTCCTCTTCTCAGCTACTCCTCCTGTTCCTCTCCTACTAAAGTCCTGAATGTGCTGCTAGCAGAGCCTCTTATCCGGGGGGACTCTCTGTTCTCTCTGGACTCTCTGTTCTCTCTGGACTCTCTGTTCTCTCATGTCTGGTCTCTCCCCCGCTGCCTTTTTTGTGAGATCATGCTGAGACCATGATGTTTTCGCTTCTCCCAGTAGATCTATCTCTCTCTCTCTCTCTCTCTCTCTCTCTGATCTCTCTCTCTCTGATCTCTCTCTTTCTCTCTCTCTGGTACCCAGATAGCCTGACAGATGTAATACAGAGGAAGAACTAACATGCTGAATTTGAGTTCGGACAGTTTCAACTTTCACTTTTTTCTGTCTTCCCTTTTAAATGTGGTGAGAAGTTTGGGGATACTTTACTTTTCGCTCGCTCACTCGGATCTCTTGCACTTCCTGGAAATGGAGAATATTTGATTCTCCGAGCCTGCCAGTAGGACACAGGGAAGAGTATAGAGTCTGAATCTCTGGGTTTGGCACATAGTACTGGACGAGCTCAGCCTCTCTGTCTGCGCTGGTTAGTGTGGGCTACTCAACATGCCAGCTGGTCAGTGTTCAGTCTCTCTGTCTGCGCTGGTTAGTGTGGGCTACTCAACATGCCAGCTGGTCAGTGTTCAGTCTCTCTGCGCTGGTTAGTGTGGGCTACTCAACATGCCAGCTGGTCAGTGTTCAGTCTCTCTGCGCTGGTTAGTGTGGGCTACTCAACATGCCAGCTGGTCAGTGTTCAGTCTCTCTGCGCTGGTTAGTGTGGGCTACTCAACATGCCAGCTGGTCAGTGTTCAGTCTCTCTGCTGCTTAGTGATGTAATAGTTTAGTTCATGGGAAAGGGACCATAGATTGTTCTTGTGTGGAGGGTAACATATGATACGTGAATGGGCAGGTTTTCAACACAGAGCAACAACACTAGCAGGGTTTTTCCTGGCTCAGAATGGCTCTTTCGGGGAAGCCTACCAGCATATACAGTATAGGCCTATATTCTTTGGGGGGTTTCCTACCAGCATATACATTATAGACCTATATTATTTGGGGGGTTTCCTACCAGTATATACAATAGGCCTATATTATTTGGGGGGTTTCCTACCAGTATATACAATAGGCCTATTCTTCGCTGTCGTTCTGACTGAGCTCACTTTTCACAATCGCGGGAAATCTCCCGACATGCCATCGTCTTTTCATGTTTTTGTTTTGAATCACAACCTGCTGATTAGGGCCTGTAACCATTCCTCTCACAGTGCAGAATCTCATTCTAAATGTGAGCGCAAATCTGTGAGCCCGGTGAACTTCCTGTTTCCTGTATCGGTGTGTTCCATCATGCCATCTCGTCCAACTCTCTGAGAGAGATGTCATCTGGAACCCTTTACCTCTCAGCCTTCGTCTTGCCGTAGGGACACCCTTGCAGCGCTCGCGTCTGTGGCTGGCGGGTTCTTTTATCCAGCCTGGTGATTGGGGGAGAGGTGAGGTAGATGTTATCCTGCCAAGTGATTGGCTGGCAGGTTCTTTTCTCATGCGTGGTGATTGGGTGAGGGTGAGGCAGATGCTATTAGAGGCCAGGACAGGCCCATTAATCCACAGAGAGAGAGAGAGAGAGAGAGAAGGAGAGAGAGAGAGAGAGAGAGAGAGAGAGAGAGAGAGAGAGAGAGAGAGAGAGAAAGAAAGAGTCCTGTGTGTGTGTGTGTGTGTGTGTCAGGTTACAGCTGGATATTTTGGTTTAAACAGCTCAGATATACAGTAGGCCACTGAGAGGGCATTCTACCTGTATCAGTTATCTGACCTACAACCTACCCCCCGTGGGTGGTGCCCTCATCTGAGGTGAGGAGTATTTCAAATATTTAGAATATTTAAGGTGTGCTTGATTTAGCTTGTCGTCTGTCCTACAAGACTAGTTCAGTGCCTTGTTTGTACCTGACAAGCTAAATCAAGCACACTCAGTATTTTAGATATTTAAAAATGTGTAGGCTATGACCTGATTTACTTACTGTGGAGCAAGGCAATGCTGGAAATAGACCTACAGAATGACCAGAGGGCAAGCTGAAAATACTGTGTGTGTTTGTGTGTGTGTGTGTGTGTGTTTTTTTGGATAGGTTTGAGCAATACACACACCTGATAGCGTCAACACTTGCTGTAGCTAACACACTTATCATCGCTCTGATGGATATAGCTGGAGGAGGAGAGTCAGCTGGCTATTTTCTTGTGAGCGTTTGTGAGTGTTTGTTTGTGTGTGTTTGTGTTCAAACACGGCCTTGGGGCCAGTCAGTGTGGTAATTACATCAACACATATGGTCCCAGTCATGAGGCCAGCTAGCTGAAGCCTACCCTACCCTAAAAGAACCATCGCTGTGATGTAGCTTGTTATTTCTCTTCTTTCTGACTGCAGAACTGACTCTTACTTAATTGGACTGTAATTGGACTGTAATTGGACTGTAATTGGACTGTAATCTAACTAATTGGACTGTAATCTAACTAATTGGACTGTAATCTGACCCTTTTTCCTGCCTCCTTGACACTAGAGCTGATATGACTCTAACAGTCACTCTAAATTGACTGTTCCAGTGACTCCGCCTCTTTCGGGCCGAAGCCTGTCGGGTCCGTGAGGACTCAGCGCTCAGCGCCTGCCTCATTCTGTGGTATTCATTATCGGGGCCCGCGGCCATCGCTGATGATGAATCTCCAGGCTACAGCCGACGCTTCCCGCTGTCTCATCGGCTAGATGTTACAATAATACCCGTCCTCCCTTCCCCTCCTCCCCCCTCTGATCCACCCCTCCTCCCCTCCTCCCCCCTCTGATCCAGCCCTCCTCCCCTCCTCCCCCCTCTGATCCACCCCTCCTCCCTCCTCTGATCCTCCCCTCCTCCCTCCTCTGATCCTCCCCTCCTCCCTACTCTGATCCTCCCCTCCTCCCTCCTCTGATCCACCCCTCCTCCCCCCTCTGATCCACCCCTCCTCTGATCCACCCCTCCTCCCCTCCTCCCTCCTCCGATCCACCCTTCCTCCGCTCCTCCCCTCCTCCCTCCTCCGCTCCTCCCCTCCTCCTTCCTCCGCTCCTCCCCTCCTCCCACCTCTGCTCCTCCGCTCCTCCCTCCTCCCCCTCTGCTCCTCCCCTCCTCCCTCCTCCCCACTCTGCTCCTCCCTCCTCTGCTCCTCCCTCCTCTGCTCCTCCCCTCCTCCCTCCTCTGCTCCACTACCCCACGACCTGTGCTATGCGTGCGTGTGCGTATGTGTGGATGTGCATGTGTTTTCTCTAGTGTGTGTGTGTGTGTGTAATATTCCCAGTTTGCAGGGCCAGAGGGATCAGTGCACAGTGGGGAGGTAGTTCTCTCAGGTGCAGGAATGTGAGAGAGTTGGGGTCGTCCTGCTGTTTGCTTGCTGTATATATCTACAGTACTGTAGCCAACCCTAGAACAGTCTCTAACTTTACCTCTGCTAGCTTTATCAACTGGGAACTTCAGACTCAGTGCAGACTCAGAGATTGGAGACAGATGGTAAATGAAAGCAGGAGAGACATTTTGTGAGTGTGTGTGTGTGTGTGTGTGTGTGTGTGTGTGTGTGTGAGCGTGTGTGTGTGTGTGTGTGTGTGCGTGTGTGTATGTGTGTGTGAGAGAGACACCAAGACGTAGAGTCTGTCCACCTCTGATGGATCGGACCTGTCGGCGTGGAGACTGTGAGCCAATGAGGCGTTGGGATGCAAGACATCTGGACGACTGTGTATCCAAGAATGCATTGGTGCAGTGTGTCTGGGGTGGCCATCTGCCAGAGCTGGGGGGGGGGGTTGACTTGACTT
>NC_140234.1:15667286-15674786 GCF_949987555.1 Borostomias antarcticus
GTCAGGTGAGGAGAGATTCACCAACAAGTAGATGTTTCTCAAACTGACAGTAGCCCGTGCGTTGTCATTGTGAGCAGACAAAGTTGTGTCACTTTGAATGTCATGTAAGGACATCATAGGATCTAAGGACAGAGAAAGGTACTGTAGATAAGAGAGAAAGAGAGTGACAAGAGAGTGAGAGAGAGGTAGAGAGAGAGAGAGAGAGAGAGAGGGAGAGAGGGAGAGAGGGAGAGAGAGAGAGAGAGAGAGAGAGAGAGAGAGAGAGAGAGAGAGAGAGAGAGAGAGCAAACACAACAGAAAGGTTCCAGATTATCTGGCTTGTTCTATTGCTTGTTCCCCTCGGTTTCCTCACACACACACACACACACACACGCACACACGCACACACACACACACACACACACACACACACACACACACACACACACACACACACACACACACACACACACACACATGCGCAGCAAGGCATTTCAGGTAAAAAAGGCAGTAGGCTCCTCACCCCCTGGAACCTGGAGAAGCCGGTTCTCCTCCACTCTCTCTCTCTCTCTCTCTCTCTCTCTCTCTCTCTCTCTTTCTCTCTCTCTCTCTCTCTCTCTCTATCTCTCTCTCTCTATCTCTCTCTCTCTCCCTCTATCTCTCTCTCTCTCTCTCTCTCTATCTCTCTCTCTCTCTCTCTCTCCTCTCTCTCTCTCTCTATCTCTCTCTCTCTCTCTCTCTCTCTCTCTCTTTTGGTCACTTTCCGTGATCTAGTCTCCCTGATAGGCAACTTTCACCCTCACAGGCAGCATTCGGTATGATTTCTCAGAGCCCTTTATCCCACGGTGGCGTTTATTTCTCAACGTCAATCTCATTGTACAGTAACACACAATGAACAGTCCCGTTATCCTGACCGTTCACTGGACTCAGCTGACCCCTCCCTTCCTCTCTCTCTCTCTCTTCTCCTCCACAGCATTTCCCGGCGGTGAGCGGCGCCTTCATGGACTCCCCCTACAACGGCGACTCGTCCCTCCAGACCTCCTCCTCCAACCTCAACGCCGGCCTGTCCAGGCCGCCGGAGCAGGAGGACGACGGCAAGGTGTCCAGCGAGACCATCTGGCTGTGGGTGGCCGTCATCGCCACCATCGGCAACATAGTGGTGGTGGCCGTGGTCTGCGCCTGCGCCTTCTGATATGACCAGCGTTACGTATTTTATATGTATATATATATCGTTATGTATTTTATATATATATATATATCCCAGCTTCCCTGGACCACTAGCACACAGCCCGAGATCTTAGAACTTAACGCCCCCCCCCCCCCCCAACACACCATCCAGAGGACCAGAACAGAGACCACCACCCCGCCATCTGTATAATAAACACCCCTCCACAAGATTCAGTAAGCACAGACCCACCCCCCACCCCACCCCCCATCCCAGCCCCTCTCCTGTCCTCCCCCCCTCCATTCTAGCCATGTCCTCGACTGGACGTCCTCACGTAAGGACCGTGTCTCCCTCACTTCCTCTCAAACTGTAACCCGGCAACAGCCCAGCCCTTACGATGGAGACAGGGAGGAGGAGAGACGGACGGAGAGAGACGGATGAGCACTGGGGCGGCTGTGGTTCAGTGGTCAAGCGGGTGATCGTAGGGTCGGCGGTTCGAATCCCGACTCCTCCTGTCCACATGTCCAAGTGTCCTTGGGCAAGACGCCGAACTCCAAATTGCTCCCAATGAGCAGGCTAGCACATTTCATGGCAGCTGCCGCCATTGGTGTGTGTATGTGTGTGTGAGTGGGTGAATGAGAGGCCATTGTAAAGCGCTTTGGATAAAAGCGCTTTATAAGTGCAGTCCATTTACCATTTACTAGCCGGTTGAGCGAGGCCGACGCGCTCAAAGCCAGGACTAACGTGGGGCAGCGAGACTAGTTTTGATATGATGTCTTCTCTTCCGCCCCGGGGGAGGGGAGGGGGGGGGGCAATCTCCCTCGGAGTTACGCAAGCGGACATTATGCAAACCTGGTCATCTGCGCTGCGCTTCCTCACAGAAGGGTGAGCAGGCAGGCGCACGCTAAAAGGATCAGGGTGGATTCCAGCTGTGCGATCCGTCTCGGAGGTCTCCTCCTCCACAGCGGGATCTGACCTGCCATCTGGATCTGCACGCTATCCACTGTAGGATTGGAGTGTGTGTGTGTGTGTGTGTGTGGAGGGGGGGGGGGGGGTCTTGGAAGGTTGCATAATGTTTGGGGTTGGGGGGGGGGGGGGTGTAGCAAGGCTGATACCACTGACACCACTGAATATGAGCAGGCAGGAAGAATCTCTCTCTTTTACCAGTGTGTATGAGCTGTGTGGGGGGGGGGGGGGGTTGGTGGTGGCAGCCATTGAAGTGGGCCACAGACACACCACTGGACTTTAATGAGCAGAATCCCCCCCTCTCATCTTTTGCTCCGGTTTTTTCTTCACTCATCATTTTTGTCTCTTTCTCACTTACTTCTTCCTCTCTCTCTCTCTCTGCCTCTCTCTCTCTCTTCCTCTCTCTCTCTCTCCTAAATGAAACTCCCCCCCTTTTCTCTCTCTCTGTCTCCCTCCATTCATCTCCCTCTAGCCCTGCCACTACAGTACCATTATGACTGATCGGATCGTTGCTCTTGATTGCTTTGAACAAAGATTTTCCTCTTTGGCACTTGTGGAGAGAGAGAGGGAGAGAGAGAGAGAGGAGGGGGGGGGGAGAACAGAGGGATGAGGAGAGGGGAGGATAAGAGAGGAAAGAAGAGAGGTTAGGAGAGGTCATATCATCAGTGTGAAATCTTAACTTTTTCAGTCAGGGACAAAATCTTATTTTAATGGAAGCCAGTGATGCGGAATAAGAGGTTTTCAAAATGAGGATCAGAGGTCTGTGGTAAGCAACATCATTTCGCTGATCTGTATGGCAGAGAAGAGAGAGAGAGAGAGAGAGAGAGAGAGAAAAGAGAGCTAAGCAGAAAGAGAGAGAGAGAGAGAGAAAGAAGAAAGAGCAGAGAGAGAGAGAGAGAGAGAGAGAGAGAGAGAGAGAGAGAGAGAGAGAAAGCGCCATCCTGGCCTAGTCTTTTTCAGTCTTTTTTTGTGCTGAGATGTTAGGCCTCCTAATCTATGGAGAGAAAAGCCCCTCAGAGCCAGTCACCCATAGAGTCCCACAGGCCATATCTACACATTATAACAAAATGTTTGTTCATCCCCCCTCCCACCACCACCACCACCATTCCATTGCAGGAGCTATTTCAAAGCAAATTCACTTAAACCAGAGGATGTAGTTAATTATACAAGTTAGATAAGGCATTACATTGAGTCTCATGTGTTGTTTTGTGGTTCAGCTGGCAAACCCAGTCATTTCCCCATAAAAGCTCTGTACTACTTCCCTGGTCTAAGCTTGTCAATCCTCGTACCAGTTCCTCTGCTTTCGTGCCTGCTCTCATGGTACAGCTCTCCCCGAAGGCCTCAAAAAGTCTTGCACCACTATACTGTTTTTGGACTGTCTATCCTTCCAGTAGCGCTACCCTACCCTACAGCAGCTGTCCTAGTCTGGTCTATATACCCGGCCCCAGGACTACATACCATCATCTATAACCTCTAGTTCTTACCACCTCCAGGGCAGGCTTACCCTAGCTCCGCCCCCTATTGTCTGCCCATATCACCCTGATGCGTTTATACCAGCTATTAACTCCCCTGCTCCCTACTGTCCCCCAAGGCAGTCTGACCCTAGCCCTGCATTGCTACCCTGCTCCCCCCCAGTGCTGTGTGCTGTGATCTGGGCTTGGTCGAGGCTCAGGTGCCGCCCACCGTCCACAACTCAGACTATATGCTGAACTCCATGATGCTCCCACCTACCGCCCCCTCACAAGGAGGAAGAGCTCCCTGTATGGCTCTCCTGGTCTCCTGGCTACCATTGGCTGAGCTTTCCCATGCTCCTGCTGTCCGACAGACCTGTCCAACACATCCTCTTCAGTACCCCTAGCCTGAAGATCCTTCCTGTGGCATAGCCATGGCTAACCTAGCCTAGGCTAACATAACCCTATGGCCTAGCCTTAGCCTAAGCTAACCTAGCTGTAGCCTAACCATAGTCCATAGGCTAACCTGGGGATCTCCCTAAACTAGTGGCTCTACTGGTCTCCTGGCTACTACTGCCCTTCAACCCCTCTCTCACCCCGGACTCCAGAACCCTGGTTTGACTAGATGTTGCTGTAACCTTGTACCATCCGACCCATTCGGAGCCAGCCAGCCATGCCATGTGGACACTGTTAAAGATGTATTTTTAACCTCCAACCCCTCCAGGTAAGACTAACCTTAATTTTTGTGCCATTTACTGAGCTGTTTTCCCTCTGTAAAGAACATGCACCCTTACCTTGTTTACGCTGTTCTCTCACATAAATATGGCTGACTTCTCTTGATGATGTAACTGTATAATCTTATCAACCAATAGTGTAGATATTCCACACATACTATCCATGTCATCCTGTTTGAGCTGAACCGATGTGAAAACATATAATATATTGGTGAGAACGTATAAGTGAGAACATATCATATTATTTGGGTTATTCAGAGTGGCATTGGTCCTTCAGGGCTCAACCGGTGATGTTTCTATTAAATCTCTACAGTATGACACTCACTCCAGTTTTAACTCCACTCCAACACTATAGCTGTGTTCGGAATCGCTCCCTTGTTCCCTCACTCCATATTCCCTATATAGGGTTCACCATGTAGTGAACTACCTAGGGAACGGAGAACATGTAGGGTACATGCACTGTTCCCTGCAAATCAAGGTGAATTGTGGGTAATAAATAGTGGACTATATAGGGAACGAAAATTCCGTGGAGAATTCGGACACTACAAACAAAATGTCTGACGCCCTATATAGTGCACTATATAGTGAATAGGGAGCGATTCCGAACACAGCTCATGGCATAAATGTCCTAACCTGCAGACAACTATTTTGAGACAGTACTGGAAATAGGTCCACTCCACAACCTAATCTAACCAGAGACTGTTTGGCTCTTGGCAAATGTCTACTGGACCAGAGAGGAGGAAGCCTCTTGGTCATGACCTCTAACCCCTGACCCCGTGGCCCGTCTGTCTGTTTGTGTCTCCACAGACTCGATCCTCAGAGGTAACAACAGATCCAGGACAGCCCGCTGTCACCAGCAAGGGATGATGGACGATTGAATGGACAGATTGATGGACAGGATAGAGGGATGACTCAAGTGTATATCCTTCAGCTGGGATGGAAAAATGAATGAATTAATGAATGGGCAAATTAACGGAGGCTGGAGGGACTGAAGGATGGAGAGATGGACTGAAGGATGGAGAGATGGACTGAAGGATGGAGAGATGGACTGAAGGAGGGAGAGATGGACTGAAGGATGGATAGATTGACTGAAGGAGGGAGAGATGGACTGAAGGATGGAGAGATGGACTGAAGGATGGAGAGATGGACTGAAGGATGGAGAGATGGACTGAAGGAGGGAGAGATGGACTGAAGGATGGAGAGATGGACTGAAGGATGGAGAGATGGACTGAAGGATGGAGAGATGGACTGAAGGAGGGAGAGATGGACTGAAGGATGGAGAGATGGACTGAAGGATGGAGAGATGGACGAAGGAAAGAATGATTGGATCTGGGCTGATGGATGGAGAGATGAGTAGGAGTCAAAAACAGTGTTTTATGACTTTAACACACCAGCACTAACAGCTCGGGGGGATCCAGGGTCGGCTTTATTTGACTGAGGAACCTTCAGCATCTCAAACTGTATGAGAACACAGAGCTACGGCATCTTAGGAGGACATACAACGTAGGGTAAAACCAACCAACATCCACACATGAGTCCCGGAGGTCTGAAGTCAACGTGGATCTCTGTGACACTGACTCAAATAAATTAACATTGAACTCTGATGTTAGACTGTGAAGACATGGACACCCTTCCACATTCCTCATCCCTGTTGCCCTGCTGTAGTGCCCCCCTCTCTCCAGCAGGGGGCAGGGTGACAACAATGAACTGAAAGGTTGAGCTGTGCCCAACAAAATGAGTCCTAGTGTATTGTAGTACAGTAATACCATGTTCATACAGCGATTATTCTTCATTCTGTACACTCAGCCAGTCACAATAACTCAATAGTGTTCATTTTATGATTTTTTTAAAAAGCCTTTATGAGGCATTATGAGGTAATCTACTTATTGAAACAAAGTTTTTTATTAACGATTTAAGAAGCTAATCATGGTTGTGAAGGGAACGATAAGAGAGTTATCTCCAGTTTGACTATAAGATTTCTATTAGGGGTTTAGTCCCTTGCTAGAAGTACCAAAATAAACATAGGTTACCTAGACCCTATTTTATGTTACATGTGCTTTGAATTCCAGGCCACGTGTGCATGCTCATGAACCACTGTCTATGGATGGAACAGCTGGGGAGACAGATGATGAGACATACAGTACCAATGACATTTCTCCTTACTGTACTACTTCTGTTGTGATTTTGATTTAGCCTGTTTGCATGAATCTTATTCAGTCTGTCCCCAGATTTGGTTATCTTGAAGCCCTGCGTGCTATTCCATCAGGCAGCAGATTAAACACTTCTTTATCATTTGCACCTTAGCCATGGTTTAGCTAAACGTTTAACTTGATAGCAGCCCTACTTGAAATGTATTTCCTATATTTAATTACTTATTGCTTTAATTATCAATTAATTTGTACATTTACAATTATTTAGACCCAATGTTCCCTTGCACTGGAGAAATAACTTTGTGTAATATAACTTAGGCTAATGTCATTTGTAATAATTTACTTTCTACAAAGTGTTTTTACATTAGTAAGTTGCAGTCCTTTTAAGTTCAGTGTGTATTATATTGTGGTTAATTATTATGTATCTTATACGTTTGATGACACTTCAGAATGTTTAACTCTGTGTTCTGTCAGGTTTTGTATGTATGTGATGTACTGGCTGTACTGTTTCCAACGTTCAAGGTGTTTTTTTCTTTCATATACAAGATACAGGTACATGTACTGTACAATGAAATGCTTAACTAAGCTCTCATTAAATATCACAATACGTTTATCAACCTCGGGTGATTCTATCCCTTGAAATGATTCCATTTGTTCTGTAGCGATGGGCTGTCCAACAGACACGTATTACTGCTAATTTACAGAAATGAAGCAATTATCATAATTCACTTCAAGGTTTCGTCTTCAGAGGAGGAGTTATTTCATGAGTCAGATCTCTAAAGTTGAGAAGTGGAGTGGGTTAATGAGTTCAGACATTCCCCCATCCCCACAGAGATAACACACTCAGACATGCAGAGATGGCTCCGATAGGAACGTTGGCTCCTCCCCCCTCCTCATAGATACAATCAAAATGGGACATCAATTAGTGTCAGTAGCTATTGCGGTAAATCACATTATTCTGTAGTGATTCAATCCCATTTGAGCAACTATCTCTCTCTCTCTCTCTCTCTCTCTTTATCTATCTATCTCTCTGTCTCTATTTTTTTTTATTGAGG
>NC_140234.1:15677286-15719786 GCF_949987555.1 Borostomias antarcticus
CTTTCCCTCCATTCCTCTCTTTCTTTCTTTCTTTCTTTCTTTCTTTCTTTCTTTCTTTCTTTCTTTCTTTCTTTCTTTCTTTCTTTCTCCCTCTTCTTCCGTCCCACCCTTCCCCTCTCTCTTTCTCTCTTTCTGCAGAACGTATGGTTTCTGTCCCACCGAGCCACCAACCACATGTCCTGAGCACACACACACACACACACACACACACACACACACACACACACACACACACACACACACACACACACACACACACATACGTGCATAGAAACTCTCTGACAGTCTGACGGGCTGGAGCCGGAGGTGGAAGAGGAGCCGGACCTAAAGGATCGGGAGTAAAGAGGAGCAGGAGGAAGGAGCAGGGGGTAGAGGAGGCGCAGGAGCAAGAAGAGCCAGGAGGCGCAGGAGAAGCAGTATCGGGAGTATCAGTCTCACCACTCACCTCATCAGGACGTGCTCCATCTGCACCCCCTACCCCCCTCCCCCCCACCCCCGCCCTCCAGGTGGCGCTATAGGAGAGGACCACCATGTCAGTGAGCAGGGACAGGCCGGGTCCAGGGGGTGCTCTGCTGCTGCTGCCGCTGCCTGTTCTGGTCCTGCTGGTTCTCCTCCAGACCAGGCGGGGGCTCTCTCACCCCCAGTGTCTGGACTACAAGCCCCCCTTCCAGCCGCGCGAGCCCCTGGTCTTCTGTAAGGAATACGCCAAGTTCGGCTGCTGTGACTTGGAGCAGGATGACCGGATCTCCCAGCGCTTCTACCACATCATGGACTACATGGACTACTCGGGCTACGTCAGCTGCGGGAAGTACATACGCAACATCCTCTGTCAGGTAGAGTACGCTGGGACCAGTCTATCACCTGGACTGGTGTCAAACCCTTCACACTCTGTACCTGAAATCATGCACCATTTTTTTGTTTTGGTTGTTTTGTTATTTTTCTGTTTTTTTGTTGTTGTTTTATTATACTGTATTAATCCCCCAAGAGGAAATTAGTCTTCAGGTCGTGCACAGGGTCAGGGTGTTATGAGCTAGCTTTGGGGTTAAGTGCCTTGCACAAGGGCACAACAGTAGACGATGACTGATGGGAACTCAGCCAGGAGCCATCAGACACCAGTTAAGTTCCCACCTCTTCAGGTGGCCCAGCCCAGTCTCGAACCAGCGACCTTTCGGTAGCTGGTCTGATGCCCTAACCGCTGGGCTACCTACAGTACGACCCACTGTACACACCTAGAATGGTACAGTAGTACCATGGACATGAATGTAAAGGAACAGAACCATCTGAACACTTTGAACATGCGCCCCTTCAGGTGTCATAATCTACAGTGTAATGACAAATCACAGAGATCACACATACCACATGTACCCCAGATCTTCAAAGTCAAACAACAGAGGGCAAAATTTAGACGGACAATTCAGTATTTCACACTGTGGTGTTCAGCATGTGTTTTGATTTCCATGGACGGTGACAGCCAGCTTCGGCCCTGAGATGTGTGTGACCGGCTGTCTTCTCCGGGCTTCCCTCTCCGGTGTGGAGCAGATGCCAGCCGCTGAAGCTCCCGTAAGATCTTGACTGCCCTGGAGACCATGATGAGGGAAGGCAGGGCTTGTACCAGCGATCGCTACTGTTGATGGAGAGATGAGGATGACAGACTGGGCCAGAAAGGGAGGGGAGAGAAAGGGAATATACAGTAGGGAGAAGGAAAGGATGGCAGGACGAGACACAAGGAAAGAGAAAGGGAACGTGGGAGAGAGAGAGGAGGGCAGGGAGGGAGGGAGGGAGGGGGGTGGAGGGATAGAGGGATGCTGTTTCTGGGTTTGTGGGATGTTGCCCCCTATCCCCCCCTTCCTTGGTTAAAATAGACGCTGCAGGTCTCCAGGAAGACCCTGGAGAGATGAGTGCCGTACCCAGGCTCCAGGCCACTTAGCCTGGGTAAACCCTGCTGAATGAAGCCCTCTGTGGGGCCAGCTATCAGAGATACAGCAGGCCGCTTGTTATCTGTGAGAGGGTTCACTGACCAACCGAACGCACACTTCCTCCCTCACCGCCGCGCAGGATGTATCGGTTTACAAGGAGAGGGATGGAGAGTGAGAGAGAGAGAGAGAGAGAGAGAGAGAGGGCACGAGGGGGAGGTGTGTTGAGTTGGGGTTCCAGGTGTTGTGTTGAAGAGTTTAGTACGGACATAAAGAGTGAAGAGTCTCCATCTTATAGACTCCAGTTTGCTACAGGTCACATTTAAGCAATAAGGTACAAGAGGCAGTACTTTGTTGTGAATAATGTACAGTTCAAGGGTGTTGTTAGGCCCGACGCGCAGCGGAGCAGCATTTCAGTAACGTTAGAGAAAATAGTCCCCAGTGTGGCTGTTGCTATGCAACAGACATAAACAAAGGCCTCTTTTCTAAGTGATTTTAGCTACATAACCTGCCGGGGCATTCCAAAAACGTCTTGACACATTTTCAAACAGGCTTTATTTTGATAAACAGATCACATATTCGGAATCTACATGGTAAGTTTGTGTAGGAAGGAAATTATTAAAAAGTTGATCAACTGTTATATTTGGAATGCTGACAGTGTAAGAGGCGCATTAATTTCTAACTGCGATGAGGCTCTAGCGAGATTATACAGGACTTTATACTATATACAGTACACCCCGTGACTCGCTCTCAACCAATCAGAATGCTTGATTTAATCTACCCATATTATAAATATTGATAAAAGTGGAGCTGAGAGGGACTGTGCTAAAAGTTGGTGCCCATGCATCAGTCAAACATGTAATACAAACTTTCACTTTATTAGTCCTTCTGCCCACCCCTTTGCAGGACTGGAGAGGCTTCTTTAAGGGTATTTATGGTGACTTGGTGACTCACAGAGGAAACCACCATACACAGGTTTAACCCATGGCCTCCCTCCACAACCCACACTCACACACACTGTGCGCTCAACCATTTTACTGTCTGTCTTTAGCATCTCTCATTGTGTGTGCACGTGCGCGGGTGTGAGTGTGCGAGCTGCCGCTCCACGGCTGTGTCCTGCCACAACTACAGTAATGCTTTTCGCAACACATCACATCTGGCTGCCATCACAATGAAGCAGAGCCACGTGGAGCGAAGTCAGTCCTGACTAATCACAGGAGCTCGCTCCAACACAGACCCTTACAGTCTCACTGTGGAGACACAGGCTGGTTTGATTGGTTTGACTGGAGGAGTATCAGAGGATATACAGCTGCTGAGACATTGAATCAAACAAAGGTTCTAGCTAGAAGCCTTTTCATCATTAAAATGCTGCAAAAAGGCATGTTCGAGTGTTCATTTAGAGGGTTTTCTCACAGGTACAACCAAATACTATAACCCTTTTGGAACCCTTTGTTCAAGCAGGGTCGGCTAGAGAGCTGACAGTCACCAGACTTGCAAAGCAGGAGCTAGAGTTAGCAGGAATAGGCAGAAAAGAGGCCAGAGACGTATAGTTTATAAGAAGATTTGTGTCGATCCTATACACTTCATAATGTAACCCCCAAATATTTAATCTATACACTTTAACCCCCCTATATCAAATCAAATCAAATCAAACTTTTATTTGGGGGGGGCATAGGTCCCACCCCTACATATTCCACAGGGAAGAAAAAAAACAGTTTAATTTATAGAAAACCATTCAAAATTTTAGCTTCCATAAACCATGTGACCACTTTAGCATTTGGTTCCCCGTTAACGCACACTCTCATAATATACGGCTGTCCGTCTGGGCTCCCAGTAATGAAAGAGAAGAGATATGGGCCAGTTAAGGACAATGAGATGGTGGTGGTTGGAGGAGAGAGAGAGAGAGAGAGAGAGAGAGAGAGAGAGAGAGAGAGAGAGAGAGAGTCCTGGGTCAGGGTTAGTGTTGGTGTGTTTGGGGGGAGGAGAGAGAGTCATTCATTACAGCTGGCCTTGGTGTGGTTATGACACAGATAAAACAGTAAGTCATCAAAGTCCTTTGCAGGCACCAATAAGCTTGTGGTTGTGTTGCTACCTCCATGGATGTATTAGTAGGCTACGTCAGACTGTTTGATTTTGTTCAAGTCTTCTATTACAGAATTCCATCAAACACATAATATCAAGGTCTAAGCAAAGCAAATGGGCTTGAACAGAACTTTACAAAATAAAGGGGGCCTTTGTGCAATGTCTATCATCACATGACCTGTGAAAAGGAAGTGGAAGGGACCAGGACGACTGGGTCATGTTGACTGGGTTTCAAGACTTGAAAGGAGAGGACGGCTCCCTGCTGGGATGTAGCGGGGGACCGTTCAGGAGGACGAAACAAATGCGTCCCTCAATAGGAGCCAAATGCATATTCACAGGATCTGAAGTTACTCATGGATAAATGATCTGTTTCACCTCAGGTGCCCTGAGCTGGGCTCACTAGATGGGTCAAGACTATTGTTAAGATAATTTCCCTTCTTATCCTGTTAGTTTATTTCTCAGCAGTGAGTCACATGGGATATTTAGTAGTATATAGTATATAGTAATATTTAGTATATTGTGGACAATGAAAAGGCTTCCTTCCTTCCTTCCTTCCTTCCTTCCTTCCTTCCTTCCTTCCTTCCTTCCTTCCTTCCTTCCTTCCTTCCTTCCTTCCTTCCTTCCTTCCTTCCTTCCTTCATTTGTTCCTTCATTTGTTCCTTCATTCTCTCCTTCATTCCTCATTTCCTTCCTTCCTTTCCTTTGGGAATGTAAGATCAATGGTTACTACAAGGAAGTGAGAAAGGAAGGGTACATTTCTCAAGTATTGTAACACGGCCATGGTTACCTGAACCAGCTGCGCGGAGACTGTGTCCATACCTCATCCAGATACGCGGGGCCTATTGACGTCAATGGTAATGATGGGATTACGTAATCCACCCAGCAATTACGGTCAGCAGCAGATTCCAGCCCTGAGCCAAAAAAAGTTTACTGTCGTGAAGGCCCTTTGATGTTGAGGGTTTTCCTGAAAAAAGTCGGACTACACCGGCGTAACGCTGAAACGTGAACAATGAAAAATGGTTCGGCAGAGATAAGGGCCTGATCCCGGGGCCTCATGCTGTACCTGCCAAGTCTAAGTGGTAGAGACAAATCTTTCCTGTTCTGTGCCGGTCAAGATGCCGGTTTCCTCGTCCTGCGTCGTTGGACCGGCGGTCTACCAGCACCATGGAGGGTGTGGCGGCTGCGGCTTTGTCCTCAGAAGGAGACTGGACCTTCTCAGCCATGTATTTAAACAGGCTGCTGTATATATAGACAAGACGGATGACCACATTACTCATTGGTTAGCACAGGGAGGAGGAGAGGACTTGCTGAATTCAGGCTCCTATTATCTAAGTTTGTAAGAGTGCGCTCATAGTTGATGGATAGTTCTGTTTACAGACTCGGTTACAGATGGACTGTATTTGTTTGAAGTCTTATTACTTATGAGATTAGCCGACTGATTTATTTAGAAGTTCAACAGAAATAAAGAGGGTTCGGTGTGCTGTAAGATGAAACATTGAAAATGTTAAAGCCTTATTAGACATGATTCGGTGTGCTTAGGCACCAAGAGAGAGAGGACTTACCAGTTGGCCTGGGCCCCAATACCTGTCATATTGGCATGCCCCTGTACGGATGCCCCTGTACAAGAAGCACGATGCCGGCAAGCCGACCAGGTACTGTGTGTGGAACGTAAATACCTGGACACCTTTGTTGTTGTCCTCATCAAAGCTAATCTGAGCCATGAACTCCCCAAATATCGTCAGTAAATAAAGTGCTCAACCAGAGAGGAGAACATTCTAGAGTCTAGACCACTGTTACGCCACACTAAACAACGCCTATTACGTCATCTCCCGTACTGAGCTGGGTCACTGGGACCACGCCATAGTTCACCTGATTCCCGAATACGTGCAGAAATGAAAACTCTCTAGGCCTGTCATAGGGACATACAAGAAGTGGAGCGGTGAAGTTAAGGATAAGAGTTGTGCGTGGTTAGAACGGGATCGCGGTGATGAGTGCTTTGACCGGGTGGACGCTGGAAACAACCAGGACAAATACACAGACACTGAGACGTCATTCACCAGGTTTTGTGAGTGCGCCTGTGTACCAACCCGCACCAGGGTCAGTTAAAACAACGGCAAACCCTGGTTCACAGCCAAACTCAAGAAGTTCAGGCTGGAGAAAGAGGAAGCGCGTAGGAGTGGGGACAAGAACTGGTTTAAAGAGGCTAAGTACAGGTTTAACAAGGTAGTGAAGGAGGGTAAACAATGCTTCTCAGAGAAACATAAATTCTCATAAGGAAATATGTCCTACAAACTGAAATCCCCCCAGTCCACTGACAGCTCGCACCTAGCCAATGACCTGAATGGGTTCTACTGTAGATTTGAAAAACAATGGGACACCACTGCCACCCTCTACCACCAGCCCCAGCCCCCCAGCCCCCCCCCCCCCCCCCCCATGTAACATGTCATGTACCAGCCTGCTTCAAGATCTCCACCATCATCCCTGTCACCAAGAAAACAATGATCACTGGCCTCAATGACTACAGGCCCGTCACCCTGACCTCTGTAAAAATGAAGGTCTTTGAGCGCCTTGTTCTGCTGCACCTCAAATCCATCACAGACCCACTCCTGGACCTCATGCAGTTCACCTACAGCGTCAACAGGTCTGTGGACAACACACTTCAAACATGGCCCTCTCCAGCACCTGGACTCTGCAGGCACCTACGCCAGGATCCTGTTTGTGGACTTCAGCTCTATTTTCAACACCATCCTCTCACCCATACTGGAGGACATCCTCCCCCCAGGTGTGCGTGCCTGACTCCACCTGCAAGTGGATCACCAACTTCCTGTCTGACAGGAAGCAGCACGTGAAGCTGGGTAGACACATCTCTGACTCCAGGACCATCAGCTCCACTTCCCCCCAAGGCTGCGTCCTTTTTCCCCCTACTCTTCTCCCTGTACACAAACAGCTGCACCTCCAGCCACCAGTCTGTCAGGCTCCTGAAGTTTGCAGATGACACCACCCTCATCAGACTCATCTCGGACCTCGTCGCCTACAGGTGGGAGATCGACCAGCTGCAGTCCTGGTGCGGCCAAAACAATCTGGAGCTCAACGCTCTTAAGACAGTGGAGATGGTTGTAGACTTCAGGAAGAACCCAGGCCCCCTCCACCCCATCACTCTGAATGACTCCCCAGTCGACTCTGTGGACTCCTTCCTCTTCCTGGGCACCATCATCTCCCGGGACCTCAAGTGGGAGCTGAACATCAGCTCCCTCACCATGAAGGCACAGCAGAGGATGTACTTCCTGAGGAAGCTGAAGAAATTCAACCTGCCAAAGACAATAATGGTACTCTTCTACACCTCCATCATCGATCTTCCACTACAGCCAAAGACAAGGCCAGACTACAGTGCATCATCCGCTCTGCTGCAATCTGTCATCCCTCCAGGCCCTGCACACCTCCAGGACCCCGAAGCGCACTAGAAAGATTGTGACTGACCCCTGCCCCCACCGGTCACAATCTCTATGAACCACCAGGAACTCTGTCCCTTTGCATTACTTGCATGACTGCTGACTGTACTGTACAGTATATAGACTCGCACTACACACACATAGGCACACACACTGTATATATAAAAACAATGCACACACATTAACACTCTGTACACTTACTGTATAACACACTCATCGCACTCCATTTTGTATATTGTATTTGTGTTTTGCACTGCTTACTTGCACTGTCCTGTCTTTGCACTGTCCCATCTTGTTCTAGCACCCTGTCTAATGTTGTCTCCATCAGTGTTATGCACCAGTGACCAAAGCAAATTCCTAGTATTTGTAAAAACGACCTGGCTAATGAAACTGATTGTGATTCTGATAAAAGATAATGTGACTGTGATGATATAATTGAACTTGGCTCTCAGGGTGAGAGCATTCGTTACGCCATTGCTGATGTCTCCTCCCTGTTCCACTCCAGCGTAACCCCGGCTCTTTCCTTCTCTCCACCTCCAGGAGTGCTCCCCATACTCCGCCCACCTGTACGACGCCGAGGACGCCAACACACCCATGCGGGAGCTGCCGGGCCTGTGCGGCGACTACTGCGGCGACTACTGGCACCATTGCCGCTACACCCTGAGCCTGCTGACCGACAGCCTCAACACCACCGCCCTCGCCGCCATCGAGGAGGACCGGCGACGATTCTGCTCCTACCTGGAGCTGCGCGACCCCGAGTACTGCTACCCCAGTGTCCTGACCAACGCCCAGCTCAACGCCAACCTGGGCGCCGTGCGCGAGGACCCTGAGGGCTGCCTGGAGCTCTGCCTGCAGGAGGTCGCCAACGGGCTCCGGAATCCCGTCGCCATGGTGCACGCCGACGACGGGACGCACCGGTACTTTGTGGCGGAGCAGCTGGGCTTCGTGTGGACGTACCTGGCCAACGGGTCGCGCATCGACCGGCCGTTCCTCAACCTGACGCGCGCCGTGCTCACCTCGCCGTGGGCCGGAGACGAGCGGGGCTTCCTGTGCCTGGCGCTGCACCCCGGCTTCGCCGCCACGGGGAAGGTGTACGTCTACTACTCCGTCTCGGTGAAGAAGGAGGAGCGGATACGCATCAGCGAGTTCACCCTGCACCCCGACGATATGAACCAGGTGGACCACGCCTCCGAGAGGTCAGGAGGCCGGGGGCACATTACTAAGACGCTGGGGTCGTAGGTCACACATGTGTCATGGGTGTAAGAGGTTTTAGTTTAGGAACACATACTTCACATATGAAAATGTGCAGGGTGTATTTAAGCAGCATTGTCTTAGTAATACGCACATAGTAGTATAGAGTATGGGATCATAAGGCCCACATTTACAGTTTAGAATCTATATTCATGCATTGACATGTTTTAATGCCAACAGACCTCCTCCATCATTCTTAAGTGTCTTAATGAGTGATGCATCACAGAGTCGAGTGATCCATGGCTGAGTCATGGTTGTGTTGCTCTGCAGGACCCTTCTGGAGGTCGTGCAACCGGCATCCAATCACAACGGTGGACAGCTTCTGTTCGGCCATGATGGTTACCTCTACATCTTCATCGGGGATGGGGGTAGGGCTGGGGACCCATTCGGCAAGTTTGGAAACTCCCAGAACAAGTAGGTGACTGTGGTTCCAAATGGAAAGCTACGGTACACTGCACATCATAGTAAAAAGAAGTTGAGGAGTAGTCTGATTATTATTTCAGTTTGTCCATACATCCATACAGCTAGTTCAGAGAGAGAGAGAGAGAGAGAGAGAGAGAGAGAGAGAGAGTATTAAGAGAGATCTGTTACGGAGTCAGAACAACAAATCAGGTATCTAATAATGGCTGTTGCTGCATGAGCCATCAAAGCAATAGTAGGCGATGGCTTGAATCTATAAGCCCCAGTGTGTCATATGGTGTTACAGTTCAGGCTACACAGCTGGAAAAATACCTTAAAACATGACTTTGTGTGTGTGTGTGTGGGGGAAGCCTCTGGCTGTGTACAGTACATGGCACAGCAAAGGGACCGGAGGGCCCCATTAAGCTCCCAATGTTTGTAAACAGTCTGACTCAAACTCTGACCTTCACGTGTGATTCCCCCTTTCATACAGACATCCTCAAAGAAAGCAGGAACATCTTGTTTACTGAGGAAGAACCCTGGTGTCCCTCGGGGAGATGCCCAAACTAGGTTGACTAATCCTGTCACTTTTGATATTTGATGAATGCTTGTCACTTGTCGTCTCTCTGAGGCGGTGAACGGCCCATATGGTCAAGTCATTACGATTGCTACAATCTTTATCGACGACACGCTGTCTTCCTCTGTAGCTCTAGGAGCTCGACAGCTCTTGTCAACAGCAAATCGGGCCGTGCCTCTCCTTGTGGAAGCCTTGGGTAGCAGCGCGGGTCTCAGGGCTATTAGGCCACACATGGTCTCAGCTGCGAGGCATTCCGGGCCAGCCGGACAAACATCCAGGCCTGCTCTCTCCTCTGTGGACATTCGGTCAGACAGAGATGCTACAGTGGGTTCCAGTGTTAGCCTTGGCACCACGGGGTCCCCAGCCTTACCCTGGCAGCCTGGAGCACGGTCGGCACTGCCCAGCAGCTACACAACTGGCACGGGACAATGCAGACACAGTTCTGTTCAACATATTTTGGGGAAAGCCACCTGCAGTACACGGACTTAATGGCGGTATTGTAAGCCTACGGTCTCACATTGCTGTGGGCATTTCATGCTGTGGCTCTTTTTTCCCCGTGGCTATATAAGATGACTGAATAGTCCTGGGTAATGTGAAAAGCCGTGGCTACAAATACCAGCTAAATGCTAGACACCCCCCTCATAAATCAGACTGCTGGTCATTCTGGCAGTCTGTGCCCACTATGCCACGCCGACGGTAATATTAATGGATAATGTTGTATGCCACTCTCCTTCCATGAGATAATGGCTGTGTTTGCCAGGGTCATGTCAGAAAACAGCCAATAGACACACATGGAACTGTGACTGATGGGGTTGGCCTCCTGCGCGCCACCTGGGCCTGCTTACTTAAACCCCAGGTACTTTGCAGGTGTGGCTGACCGCATGCACAGTACAACAGACATGAAACAGACAAGCAATATGCATGACATCACTACACATTAAATGAGTCCATATAAACAATGCAGAGGTGCTGAGTAGTAAATATCATTGCACTGTTCTGTATTTCTACTGAATATTCCAAAACTCACCACATACCTAGACCCGTGATTTATACTCATCATGACACACCCTCTTCCAATGCACTAATATCAAGTATGTCCCCGTCTCTAGAGCACAGCCTGTGAATCACTAGTCTGTATTGGTGCGGTTATTCCTGGGGCCCGGGGCTCAGCAGCCGGTTCACTAGGGGGCCTCTGAGGGGCCCAGGTCTAGCGCATGGACAGGTAGCTGAGGGGCGTGTATCAGGTTACGCACACACGCCAAACACCGCCAAGTTCTATATGCGGAGCTGACAGCAGAGTAGCGACTAAGAACGGCTTGTGCTTGATGGAGATGTCATTTTAGCCGTGACCTGGAAGGGGCAGAGATGAGCAGGAGAGAGGGTTTGCTGATGACCTGGGGTAGGGCTACTAGGGACAGGGAAGGAGAGGGAGAAGAGGAGTAGGAGAAAGCATAGAGAGAAAGAGACAGGAGAGAGAGAAAGAGGGGAAAGAGAGAGGTGAGGCCCACGATGTGAAGCCAAGTCTAATATTTACTCTAGACACTGTGGCCCAGGACCCATACTGGTATGTGCACAAGGGAGGAGAGAGGGGAAGAGAAGGAGCGGGCGTGAGAGAGAGGTAGGGAGGGAAGGAAGGAAGGGAGAGAGTGTGTGTGTGTGTGTGTGTGTGTGTGTGTGTGTGTGTGTGTGTGTGTGTTCGGGAGGAAAGAAGAAAGGAAGGGAAGATGGAGGTAGTCGCCCGAGATGATACCAACTCCCATCAACCTCCCCTCTCTTCTGGGCACGATACCAATTCCGACAGCATCCCTCTTACACCTCTACCCTACCTCTCCCCCTTTGACCCCTTCCCCCCCCCCCCACAGGTCCACCCACCTGGGAAAGGTGCTGCGCGTCGACGTGGACCACAACGACGACGGCGCCCCCTACAGCATCCCCTCGGACAACCCCTTCCTGGAGGAGCGCGGCTCCCTGCCGGAGATCTACGCCTACGGCGTGCGGAACATGTGGCGCTGCTCGTTCGACCGCGGCGACCCGGTCACCGGGGCGGGGCGGAGCCGGCTGTTCTGCGGAGACGTCGGGCAGAACAAGTTTGAGGAGGTGGACCTGGTGGTGAAAGGAGGGAACTACGGCTGGAGGGCTAAAGAGGGCTTCTCCTGCTACGACAACAAGCTCTGTAGGAACTCCTCTTTGGGTGAGCGCCCCAGGGACACACTAAAGACTAGTAGGATCCACTAGACCAGCATCAACTCAACTCAAATGTTATTTATAAAGCACATTTAAAACAACAGATATTGACCAAAGTGCTACACAGCTCCAGAGGAACAAAAACACACAGCATGCAACTGGACACTACAATACACCATACACAACAAGCAATATAAAATGCAGTACAATACAGGGGCCATCGGTTGTCCAGCTCAACCTAAGTTGACATGATAGCTTGGAACAGGATACTAGGGTTGACGATCTAGGGTGCTCCATAGAGATACAGTATCCATAGAGATACCGTATAATAAAGCCCAAGTCCAGTTCTATTAGGTACGCCTGCTTTTCTTGGGTTGACAGGATGATAGGCTATCCTCCAGTACTGGGGTTAACAATATTTAACTGTACTTAAAAAAAACAAAAAACAAATAAAGAGCGCTTGTTTGTAACTTTTGTCTGATGAAACGGTTTTACCTGAAATCAAAACTGTTCTCCCACAAGGACAACCGAGGAAAGCTCCTTTCTTCTAGGAGTGTATAGTCTTCATAGAAGTGATACTGCACCTGTTCACTTTCTGCTGGCTTCTATCATGATCAGGGCTCCTACTTTATCCCCTGTCCACAGTGAAAGATGTGTGTGCGTTAACTGCGTTGCGTGTGCTGTGTCCCTAGATGACATCCTACCCATCTTTGCCTACCCACACAAACTGGGCAAGTCGGTCACAGGAGGGTACATCTACAGAGGCTGCCAGATGCCCAACCTCAACGGACTCTACATCTTCGGGGATTTCATGAGTGGGTGTGTGTTTATACAGTCTCACTTTCAGAGTTGCATATCAGACTGAATGTACTGTACATATGCCACTGTTGAGTTTGTCTCTTGTGTGTGTGTGTTGAGTTTGTATTCTGTGTGTATGTGTGTGTTCTTTACTCCTGTGTATGTTTGTCTCATTTGTATGTCCTGTGTGTATGTGTGTTTTTGTGTAACCTGTGTGTGTGCGTGCGTGTGTGTATATGCGTGTGTGTATGTGTGTGTGCACATGTACTGTATTGTGTGTGTCCAGGCGTCTGATGTCCCTAAGAGAAAACCAGACGACAGGGGAGTGGGAGTATAATGAGATCTGTATGGGCAGAGACCAGACCTGCAGGTTTCCCAAGCTCATCAACAGCTACTACAAATACATCATCTCCTTTGCTGAGGACGAGGCCGGTAATTCTCACCCTCTGCTTGGGAGTCTGGGGGTGTTAGAAGTTGATCTCTTTTTGTTACCTCTGCCGCAGCGACAGAGCAGAGTGAGAAGTCGTGATTTTGGTAGCGTGTGCTTGTTTGTTCGTGTATTGGCAGGATTACGCAAAAAATACCAGACCGATTTTCATGAAACTCAGTGGAAGTGTGTAGCATGGTCCACCTTAGAATCCATTACATTTTGGAACGATCCAAAGCACAGTGAAGGTGATGCTTTTTTAGCCTCTCTTACTCTGAAATGTAATTTAATGTAATGTATTGCTTTATAAATGTTCTTAGCCGGTAGACAAACATACTCCAGGAGCTTGCTCGATCGCCTTGTTGAGAGGGGTCAGGGAAGAATTTTTACAGCTCATTTATCTGGCCCCCGGGTGATTACTGTTTTTTTGCTTCCCTCTGGAATATGTAGAGAGTGGGTCGTATACCCACCTCCCTTGTTCTCTGTAAAGCGCATTGTGTTGCCTCTGGGTATGAAATGCGCTATACAAATAAAGCTTTGATTGATTGATTGATTGAAGGTCCATGGGCCGCCCAAACACAGCCTGACATTCACCTCCATTCATTTTTTGGACCAGGATTACGCAGAAACTACTGTACCTGGCCAATTTGCATGAAAGTTGGTGGAATGGTGTAGCATGGGCCAACTTATAACCCATCAAATTTTGGAGAAGATGGGACAGGTCCCCAAGCCTTTTCATGGTTTGTCCATTCACCTTAATTCATTTTTGGACTAGGATTAAGAAGCCATTAAAACTAATTAGAAGCCATTACATTTTCAAACAGGTGTGAATCATGGGGCGGATCCACGAGCCACCCAAACATGGCTGGCCATTCACCTCCATTAATTTTTTGCACTAGGATTACGCAAAAACTACTAGACCGCTTTTCATGAAACTCGGTGGAGAAGTGTAGCATGGGCCAATTTAGAACCCATTCAATGTTGACGTGCACAGAGCTACGAAATGCATTCATGTTCTCTCTGAGCACCATTTCTAGTTTTTGTTGTCAATGTTTCTTGTTTTTAAGTCTATGTTTTTCTACATGAAAACACCATCCTGAATTCACTCACTCAACCTTAGAAAAGCTGCATCTTCTCTGGTTCCTCTTTAAAGGGTCTTAACATTTCTGTTTTGAAAATAAAAAGATATAAAGCACTAAGCACTAAGACACTGAGTGTTAAGCTCTTTAGCTTTTGATTAATCTCCAATGCACCGCTGTCAGAGTATTAGACTTCAGTGCTATGTAGGGCGCAGATGAAAGGAGAGCGTTTTCTCTGTGCCTGTGAAAGTGTAGCATATTGGCTTTGTGCTGCTGTAAGATCATTAGCTCCAGGCTATGCAACTTCAATTCAGTCAATTCAGGAAAGGATAGGAATTCGATAAAAAAAAAAGAAATGTGGATGGATTTGAAATTAAAAACAATCTATTGAAAAGTTGCTAGAAATGTGCATAGAATTTCAGTTTACTGTATTGCTTGAACTGATAGAATGTCCCATCATCCTCTCCTCCTCTCTCTGTTCCAGGAGAGCTGTACTTCATGGCTACAGGGGCTCCCAGTGCCACAGCCAGGGCTGGGGTCGTCTACAAGATAATTGACCCCTCCAGGTAGGAACCAACCAGGGACTGAGACATCCTTCTGGAAATTGTGGATAAAAATTGCAGGCATCATTAATTCCTAGTAAAGAAATATTCTCACTTTTTCCAGTCTGTCACATAGTTTGACAAATGAAATGCAAATTAAATGCAATTATTGTTAGTCGCTTTGGATAAAAGCGTCTGCTAAATGACTGATGCTAAATGACTGTAATGATCATCTTGTCATTCAACCTTTCAACTAATTACAGACTTAAACACCAATTCTGTCAGATAAGATGAATAATACTGTCAGACATATTTTCAGGACTCTTTTGACATGACCTCCCCCCTCCCCTCCCCCAACACACACACACACACACACCCTCTAGGAGAGCTCCCCCAGGCAAGTGCAGCATCAAGCCAGCTCCCATCAAGATAAAGGGCAAGCTGATTCACTTCCATCCCAAGGAGGGTAAGCTATCACCACAAACAAATGCGCCTCTCCTCTCTGTGTGTTCTGGGGCTTGTGTGAGTCACTGACAGTCAGCACCTACACAGCCGGGCCGGTCTGAATGCTCTAAAAGGGGCTGTTTGTTTCTTGCTTGTTTCCCTCTCTGCAGAGTTTGTCATCAACAAGAAACCCACGACCACTGCTGCCCCCACCACCACCACTAGGACCACGACTACGACCATACAGACTACCATGGCAAGCAGAGCCAGCCGGAGACCTCCACATACCACCCCGAGAACCAACGTTAGAACTGCCACCTCTGCCCGCATGCTACGGAGGCCTGGAGGGGCCACCACCCCTGCGCAAAGTACCTTGGAAAAGCCCACCACAGCCAAACCAGGCTATGTCACAACAACTGCCCCCTCCAACCCCATCACTCCTGCCCCAAGTAGGAGAACTGCCCCCTCCTCCCCCAGACGCCCAGCCCTTCTCACCCCCGGGGTTAGGGGGCCCGCTTCCCCAACCATGAGACCCCTGAACCCCCCGCACACCACCAGATGCCCCCAGACCACCCCCCAGCCCCGGACCAGCGCCAGGGCCCAGACCACCCCTCGACCTGCATACTGGACACCGACCCCCAAGCCCACCTCCAAGACCCTACAGCCCAACGTCACCCTCCCCAAAGCTCAGGATAAGCCCCTGAAGCCTGGAGGGGGCAAGACGGACAGCTCCAGCCCCAACCAGGTCCACAAGAGGGTCCGCGGCCGGGGAGACAAGACCCCCGGGGGCAGGCCGAGGCGCCGGAAGCTCCGGGCCGGTATGGTGAGACTGGTCAGCGCCGAGCAGCTGCCGGACCGGGGGAGGGTGGAGATCTTCGTGAGGGGGGTGTGGGGCACGGTGTGCGACGACCTGTTCAACAGCAGGGCGGCGACGGTGGTGTGTCGCCAGCTGGGGTTCCCCCTGGCGCTGCAGGTGGCCAAGAGAGCAGGGCTGGGGGCGGGGAGCAACGACACGCGCATCCTGCTGGACGACGTGGAGTGCGAGGGGACAGAGAGGACACTGCTGAACTGTAAGAGGGCCAAGTTGGGCAAACACAACTGCTCCCACCAGGAGGACGTGGGGGTGGTGTGTGGCTACCAGGAGGAGGAAGAGGAGGAGTGAGCCAGAGGATGTACTCAAACGCCCTCAAGCTTGTCGTGTCCCTAACCCTCCCTCTGCCATTCTCTGCCTCTCTGTATTTGTGACATGCTTTTTATTGAAGAAACAATATCAAAGTAGGCCTACTAATTTTGAGATTGACAGCGGGGCTGATCTCCTCGGACACAGAGACAGACATGGCACTATGAATTCCAGATAAAGTAGTCTATGTCTACATGCAGGTCAGTGCCCTGTCAGAGGATAAAGATGGTTTCTTAAAGGACATTGATTTCCTATCTTACCCGAGCGAAGGTGGACACTGGCCTTTTGAAGACCTCTGCCCTTTTGAAGACCTCTGCCCTTTTGAATTTAAACCAGAGCAACAGATGGTTGATTTTTTTTTATACTGTATGAGTAATATGATATGAACAAGTGGAATATCAAAAAATATATTTTAGGAATAATTAAATTAAAAATGCTGGACATTCTGTGCGTTATTGTAAACTTTTTTTTTAATACAACAGACTGTATGTTAACGGTTTTATGGCACAGTGTGCCTTATGGTATAAATAAACAGGAGTTCAATATTATGATCATAAATGGCATTCCCCTTCTTTCAGATACACTTGCGGCACTGCCATCCCGAGGTCAAACTTAAGCATTGCAAACACGTTACCATGACTTTCATTGGGGAAAACAAGTTGTATAATTCAGCCGGTTGGTGTCGAGACGTATGCATTCTTTTTAAACCTCTCTTTTGCCACTGGGGAAAAAATTGATTTCGGTAGCCTACCTAGCTGAGAATACCAATGAATTATCTATTCACTCGCCGGTTATTAGTTTAGACCTACACCGGTATATAAAACGAGGACATTTCAAGAGGCGGTTCCAACCGTTTCCGCTTTTACTGCACAACGTTATTCGCGCCGCTGATTGAGCGAATGGATGACGCGCCGGAACACAGTGGGCTCAGACAGCGTGAGTTAGCTGGGACACCCGGGGGATTCAGACAGCGTGAGTTAGCTGGGACACCCGGGGGATCTTCCTCTGCTTTTGCCTGAAATATACTAGCTAGCTATCTACAAGCTAGTAAAGCAACTTCGCTACTGAAACCGACCATAGCTCGCTAACGTTACCACTGCCAGGACCCATGTACTTGTACCAGCAGTAGTAGAGCTGGCTACTAGCCTAGCCACATACGTCACCTTTCCCCATAGCTAGCTAAACAGAACGTTAACGTTAGCAGACGCGCTAAACAGCAACATCGTATTACCCCGACTCGCTAAACCTGGGGGGGTTGCCGGGTTACGTACACCATGTATCTTTCCAAAATTGTCAATTGTTTAAGTTAGACTTGAGCTAGCTAACGGTTTTGAACGATTGGGCTTAGCTAACATTCGTCTCCTCTGGACGCCGGGTCTAACGTTAGCTAACGATACTGTCGCACAGATTCTCAGTCAGCTGTTATAGCCTAAATTACTTATGCCATCATATGATTCATAGCTGGGTCACGTTTTGGTTAATGGATTAGATCAGACTTGAGACTTGTACTCACACTTGTAGCTAGGTAACGTTATCCTGTGACATTGCTGTGTATCACCAGTTAATGTTAGCTAGATAGATAACCGTTTGCTGACGTTAGCTACTTTCTTTGCCAGACAAGCAGTAACATTGTTATGTCTGCAATGCACTGCTTCCAAAATAAGATGCAGGCTATACCAAACTGGTGGTTTAGGGTTATTATATTTAGCCAGTGCTTCCTCATTGAAATCTCATCCCTGGCTAGTGCCCCATATCAGAGAGCCTGTTCTATGATATGACATGACATTAGTCTTTTCGCTGACTCTTATCCAAAGCAACTTACAATAATAGCATTTAACATAGGAAAAGCCAGACAGAAAACAGACGATCACAAAGAAGGAGTTTCATCTGGTGCTAACGTTTAGTGGAGGGCCTTTGGGGTATTTTCGTGCGAAAGCACCACATTTAGCCCAGATGTAGGCCAGTGCTCAAATTATTTAGCCAGAGGGCCTGAGCCTAGATACTTAGCTAACTCCTCTTGTCCCTTTATGATGAGCTGTGGCAGATAGGGAGCACCTTCAGCCACAGGCTCGCTCATCCCTCACAGGTGCAAAACGGAGCGGTTCAGGTGCTTCTCTCTGCCAACAGCCATCAAACTGTACAGCTGCCTGAGATCTCTCCCCTTTCATTCTATGACTATTATTATACTATGTAGGCCTACTTGTTTGTTTCCTGCTTTTGTATTCAGTACATTTTCTATCACAGCTGCTGTGCTCTGACCCCCCCCGGGATTAATACAGTGTGATCTGTTGCAGCCTCCTCTCAACTCTCTCTCTTGAGTTTGTTGGACTCAATGGGGAGGAGTGCCGTCCCTACCTACTGGTACTGTAACTGTTCTTTCTTTCTCCCTATCTCCTCTCCACTCCTGCAGAGGCTAAGATGAGACAGAGGAACAGCACCATGGAGGGTCCAGACCCCAGCCGACTGTTTGAGGATACCAGTGCTGGGCCAGGGCTGGGGCCCCAGCCTGTGGGGTACCAGGGCCAGGAGGCGGGGCCTGGAGCTGGGGTCTTCCCTGGCCAGACCCTCCTATCAGACCCCATGTCCAACCTGGCCATGGCCTATGGCAGCAGTCTGGCCAGCCAGGGCAAGGAGATGGTGGACAAGAACGTAAGTCTTCTCTCGTCAGCTTAGGTGCTGTTTTTGCAGAACTGTTGACTGACCAAATAATCATATTGTCTCTCCAGAGGAAATAGCTTCTCTCTCATTTTCTGTATTTTACTCTCTCTTTGTGATTTGTCCAGCTGGATCGTTTCATCCCTATTTCCAAGCTCAAGTACTACTTTGCAGTGGACACAGTCTACGTGGGCAAGAAGCTTGGCCTTCTCGTCTTTCCCTACATGCACCAGGTACCACACTCTACACCAGTAATGTAGTAGAACACTGACTGTACCAGTAATACTAGTAATGTAGTAGAGCACTGACTGCAGCAGTAATACCAGTAATGTAGTACAACACTGACTGTACCAGTAATACCAGTAATGTAGTAGAACACTGACTGCACTAGCAGTACCAGTAATATAGTAAAACACTTGACTACACAATTAGTACCAGTAGTGTAGTTGTAAGACATTAACCACACCAGCGAACCCCTGTGAGATGTAGCTCAGGTTCAGGTCCAGTCCCCCTAGTTGGAGGATGTCATCCTGATTTTTCTTTAGCTTCGATCAGCAGCTCTATAATGGAACAATTCCAGGCAAGGAACTTGAAATCTCACAGAAACTCGCATGATCAAACGAGACCTGAGAGCAAAACAGGCACGGAGGCGGACCGTCGTGATACAGGAACGACTACGACAAGCTAACGCTGTACACACAGATGGAGGGGAGAGTGAAACCTGTGATCATTAGAAATGAAGTCATTTTTATACATTCTCTGACCTTCCACTGCCATTCCATACTAATGGTGCGTTCGTTTGTGGTCGGAGGTGGCAAGTCGCAAGTGGCAAAATACCTACCTCCGACCTGTGTGCATTCGAGCTATAGCGAATGATACGATGATGATATGATATGATATTGACATCAGCCGGCAACTGGGGGCTGAGAAACATATCCGAATTTGCGACGAGGAAGTGCGAGTTCATGCGGCGTTTTATTTAATCATTCCTAGTAGCAAGTCGCAATTTGCCACCTCCCAGTTATAAACGAACGCACCATAATAGCCTACTGTGCTGTGGGATTGTACAGAGTCTATACCAGTGAGCAATAGGCGTGATTGCAGCGTTGTATGCTTTAGCTCCCATATAGCCTGTTAATATAAAATACACATACCAAAAACATGCACCAGAGAAGTCATGGCTAGCCTACAAGATAATTATCTGAGCACAAGGAGTGGTTTCTGGGTTTGCTTCTATGCTTCTAGCCCTAGCTGACTACCTGGCCACTGTCAACTTCAAAATTGGGCCTAAAATCCTCTAGTGTGCAGCCAGCATAATGCATGTATGTTGATGTATGTCCCTGGTCAGAGTTGCACGCCTGATCCTGGTGTTGCAAGCTCCACACTCAAGGTAATCCATTGTTTTCTTGTTTATTTTATTTTATTTGTGTGTTTGTCATTTAGAACTGGGAGATAAGCTACCAGCAGGACACCCCTGTGGCCCCACGGTTCGACATCAACGCACCAGACCTCTATATCCCAGGTAATCTCTGATTGGTCAGCACCTCTGGATATCTGATATCTACTAGGGTATGCCTGTCTGAATCAATGTTTAACATCGTCACAGTTTGGCATTGTTACTTGTATGGTAGACTAACTTTGTATTAAGCCTACATGCTCTTTCTCCCACCCTGGTAGCCATGGGATTTAGTATGTCAGATAAACAGACCTGCCCCTCTGTCCCCTGTAGACATGACATGGGATTTAGTATGTTAGATAAATGGCCTTTCCTCTGTCCCCTGCAGACATGAGATTTAGTATTTTAAATAAAGAGGCTGGCCTCTCTGTCCCCTGCAGACATGGGATTTAGTATGTTAGATAAACAGTCTGGCCTCTCTCTGTCCCCTGCAGCCATGGGATTTATCACCTACGTGCTGGTGGCTGGCCTTGCGCTGGGAACTCAGAATAGGTAAACACTCCCCATGACTCAAACATACAGGGACACCTACATGGAGACACCCTACATCCTTCCTCCTCCAACCCTCCTTCCATCCATCCTCCCACTTCCTCATCCATCCCCTGTCATCCCCCAGGTTTTCCCCAGAGATCCTGGGCATGCAGGCCAGCTCTGCGCTGGTCTGGCTGATCATGGAGGTCCTGGCCGTCCTCCTCAGCCTCTACCTCGTCACCGTCAACACGGACCTCACCACCATTGACCTGGTGGCCTTCTCCGGATACAAATACGTCGGGTAAGGATTGTGTGTGTGTGTGTGTGTGTGGGGGGGGCTAGATAAGACAGATACAGCCCCCCCCCCCCCCCCGTCTGTCCAGGGTTGGAACCGATGGCGAGAGAACTGCTGTAGAGCTGTGATCTATTGACCTGTACCGCTCACATCGATTGGTGTATTGGTCGTTGTTCGACTGGAGTGTTGATCGCTGATTGGCCGTGTTGTTGTGTCATGTGTGCAGGATGATAGTAGGCGTGGTGGCAGGCTTGCTGTTTGGGCGGACAGGATATTACCTCACGCTGCTCTGGTGCTGCTCCTCCATCTTTGTCTTCATGGTAAGTGGCGGGATGGACAGACCACTTCCTGCCTGTCAGTCTTTGTGCATCTTTCTGCATATCTTTGTTTGTCTTGCCTGTCTGTCTGCGTATGTTTGTGTGTCCATCTCCGTCTGCCTGTCTCTCTGCTAGTCTGACCCCCTGTCCTTCTCTGTGCCCCTCCCTCTCCAGATCCGTACGTTGCGTCTGAAACTCCTGTCAGAGGCAGCAGCAGAGGGGGTTCTGGTCCGAGGGGCCCGGAACCAGCTGAGGATGTACCTGACCATGGCCATCGCCGGTGTCCAGCCCATCTTCATGTACTGGCTCACCTACCACCTGGTGCGATAGGGTCAGGACTAGAAACTGAATCCAGGATGGTCGGTGAGGTGTGTGTCTGTGTGTGTGTGTGTGTTGGGGGAGGTGGGGTACCTAAATGTGATCCTGCAGACGACCTGCATAATGTTAGGAGGGCTAAGGGTTAAGAATCAGATGTAAGGGTTCAGGTCGTCCCAAGCATCCCGCTCAGATTGGGGTGAAGGTGTCTGGTACTCGAGAAACAAGAATATTCAGAACCCTCCCCTTCAACCACCATCTCTACTCCGATGCATTGACTTGCACAGCTGAAATAGAACCACAGAGGAAGAGAGGAAGAGTATCGCCGGGTCTCGTCTCATAGCACACTGTTGATGAACTGTCTTTGATACCATTCTTTTTCATGTAATTGCCTAGAAAATTATATTATCATTGACGTGGCTTTTCATGTTATTTTGTACATTGTAATTCTTTGTTAATTATGTTTTGTAAGTCTTTGCTTGTGTAGGCTTATGTGTTTTAGATCTTGCTCTGGTCTGTGAATCTCCGAAGCTTCGTCTGAGCCAAGGATGGAAGAAGCACATTGTAACATTTCGTTACCAACACTGTTCATTTAATATTGAGAAGCCATTTCGCATGAGAATGCATCTCTCCCCCATTCAAATGGCCTGATGATTTTAAAACATCTTATTTGTACTTTTGTAAGTCAAAAATATTTGCAGCACCGACTGAAGCATACTATGAAAAATGAACATTGTCATTTAGAAAAGTGAAATCATATTTCCACTTCAACTCCTGACTTACGCTACTTATTGTGGCATGATTTCACTTAACACTATCACCTAACACTCAAGCGAAGCTGACTAAGTTACCGTTTCCCTTTTTTGGCTAGGATGGTGTAATCTTTGGGGCATCACCTGATTGTTTTTCCAACTGAGATTTGAATCTGAGTCAAGGGTAGAGATGTGGCTCTAGCATCCCTTGTGAGAAACAGTGGATACTTGATATATGACTGATAGTGTTTCATCTATGTGTTGCTTTGGCCTTGTGTGTTGGTCTGGTCTTTTGCACTCACATTTGGCTGGTCTATCAGACTAGCTGCATGGGACTGTTTTTGTTTTATAAGTATTTACTCTCAACAACCACAATGTCTAAAAGCTTTTAGAGGGCAGAGGATTTTTGTGGAATGGAACGAGTTTATTGTCTGGACAAAGCCAGAGAAGGTAATAAAGAATTGTTCTGATATGTCTTAAGTGCTTTTTAATTACATGCTAAGTATGACACTGACTTGTGTTGTGCTCTTGATAACTTGATGAATAAAAAGTATTGATCAGTGCAGTGTTGATCAATGTTTCACACCAGAAAGCAAAAGCAAAGCAAAAAGTTAACATGTCCTTTCAAAATATTCACCTTTTATTGTTTTATGTTTACAGCCTGGATTTAAAACAGAGATTTTTGATTTCTGACTTGGCAACCCTGCCAATCATTTTTCAAATGAATGAGGTGATTAGGCTACATTACACTTACCGTTTTAGCCGCCTTCCTCAGGTGGGTGAGGCATGCAGCTCACGTGGACAGATATTCTTCCATCAGCGGTCGACTCACGCACGCTAGACTTCACACGTAGCCTCTTTTATAGCTCCATGCTGCACATCAACACAACCAATAGGCATGCAGCAACCAACACGCGAGCAGAAACTAGAGCACATGGTAACGACACATTGGTCAAGCGGGAAGTTGGTATCGCGCCTCTAGTGGCGGGATATGGGCATTGCATTTGTGACAAATAATTCACTCATGTTCGTATTGTATTGGAGCCGACCAGGAATAATTCTATTGCCACCACAAAGTGAACCAAAAAGCTTCACCAGCATCGGTGACCCGTTTACAGGTAAATATTAACATAATAGTGGTCATTAATTGTTGTATC
This sequence comes from Borostomias antarcticus, assembly GCF_949987555.1. Lineage (NCBI taxonomy): Eukaryota > Metazoa > Chordata > Actinopteri > Stomiiformes > Stomiidae > Borostomias > Borostomias antarcticus. The sequence continues at coordinate 15,701,030 of NC_140234.1, forward strand.
ATGGATGCCTGATGTGGAATACGCCCACTCGACACAGGTGATTTAGAGGTACAGACTTTGGATATACTTTTTTTTTGTTTGTACATTCATAACTTGTTTAAGATAATTGTATAAGACATAAGCTACAACATCACAGTTCAGTAATGAGGTGAGTGTGACCCGGCTAAAGGATGTCCTTTTATGCTCTGCTGTAAATACAGCCCTGCGCAAAGTGATTTTATCATCTGTGCTGCGCAGATATGGAGATGAGACTTACTTTTAGGAGATCAAGCAATTTTACTACAGAGATTAATTCAGCCACCAAGTCCAAAAGTGGAACAGCGCACCCTTGTCATCAAATGCTGCAGCAGTGATGAAGAGATCCAGTGTTTCAAACTCCATCCCCTGCAGGTAACGGGCCCTCTGTTATGCCGGTAATGGGCATTCATCCACATTGAGCTGTAGCATGAACACACTGGTTGGTTCTCTGTAGCCTCTATCAACTGAGCCTTTTACGAAGCTGTTAGTACTATGCCTTCCTGCAGGACTACCTGGTGGAGGTCCTGCTGAATGCTCTTTACTGCAAGTTCATCAACCGGGTCAATGAGGTGGGTATGGATGTGAACCAAGCCATATCCCACCCCTACACCCAGAGTCTGATCCAGTATGTCTGTGGCCTGGGCCCCAGAAAAGGTTCCCACATGCTCAAGGTAAACCAATACTGTATAGCACAAAAGGAGGGCCAGAATGGGACCCTGTGTACTGTAGTTATGTATCGAGTGGAGTATGCTATTTTAGACCTCACTGTGTTTGACTACCTTACTTGTCTGTGTGTGTGTGTGTGTGTGTGTGACTTGACCCTGTAATTCTCATTTTTCATTTCAGAATCAGCCACCAAGTGTGTGTGTGTGTGTCAAGATCCCGCAGAGTGTTCCAAAGACTCTGACCACCTCTGTGTCACTCCAGGAGATGGGCTTGTTGTTGACAGGATGTGAGTTCGGGGCTCAGAGGTGCAGGGGGAGGAGGTCAGTGTAGTCAGTGTTGAGGCCTGTCTGCCATGAGAGGTCAGTCACTATGGTTACAAATGTACAACTGTACTACTGATGCACTGATCCCTATAGTTTTGCACTGTAAAGAGGGGTATTCCCCTTTCTAACACTTGTACTGTACATAGACATATCTAATGTGTTCCCGATGTCTTCATCAAAGGAGGTTTTTAAGTGAAAAGAGACATTTTTCATACTGCAGTCTGCATGCATGCCAGTATTGTTGGAGTGACCAATTGATTGTATGAGTGATTGAGTTGTCTTACCTGTGATATATATCATCTAGGCTGCACCCTACACCCAAAGACATGCTTTGACAAAGGCTTGAAACGTGTCAGCGTAATTTATGGCCAACAATACATAGTGAAATGGAATCAAAACTGTCTTTGATCCTCATTGTGCTGCTCGGCATGCTCTTTTAAAGACAGCAACTCTTTGGATACCTAAGAAAAAAAAGGAGAGCTTATGTCCCCTGCTTAACATGTTAACACAATGATTTGATATGTCCATTCTAGTCATGTTGTAGTCAAAGAGCTCAGTGTTTTGACAATGCAATAACTGAAAACATTACTAAAATATTTCAATCACAGATCATAGGCTACACCTTTTGGTTTGTTCAATTACATCTCATCTACATTGTTCATCTCAAAATATTATTTATGATTTTTATGGTCATTTTTACACCTTATATTTTCAATAGCTCTGGGACCACGTGACCAAGACACCCCAACATAGGCTCATATTGTTCAGGGACATTATATGCTCAAGATACACCTTTTAATATTTCCAATTTCATCTCACATTATTTTATATGAATCATTTTTAGACTGTTTCTTTTCAATAGCTCTGGGACCATGTGACCAAAACACCCCAAAATAGGTATTCTGGTCATGTGGTCCCAGAGCTATTGAAAAGAAAGGTGTAAAAATGACCATAAAAATCATATAAATATTTTGAGATGTAATTGAACAAACCAAAAGTTGTGTCCTGTGCAGCAATTGACCTTGAACAAAATGAGACTAATTTTAGATATTCTGGTCATGTGGTCCCAAAGCTATTGAAAATATAAGGTGTAAAAATGACCATAAAAATCATATAAAATATTTTGAGATGTAATTGGACAAAATAAAAGGTGTATCTTGTGCAGCCATGAACAAAATGAGACCATTTTGGGGAATACACGAATAACAAGCGCAAATATCCAACTGGAATATCTCAAATCAAACTAACTTAACAAAAGTTAACTTGATGATATCTCCTTCTCCTCTCTCTCTCTCTGGCCCACTGAGAGAGAGCCAGGGCGAGAGAGGGAGATGTCCTCCTCTCTCTCTCTCGCTCTCTCTCTCTGGCTCGGGAAGAGGCGATGGAGGAGGTGGAGGAGGAAAAATATATGAAATAAAAACAGATTTTAATAATAAAAACGGTTTATGATTGTAAGCTATAGTGTTGCTATTAAGATATCCATATTAGCATAAAGGCGTACTGTTAGCACTTCTGAATCTTCTTCCTAGAACGTTTGACTTCCCATGCATGAAAAATCACCAAAATGTGCATAAAGGTCCAGTCCAATGCCCAAAGTCCTCAACTGGCATTTATTTTCAATGCATTTCCTGATAACTGTCTCAAACAGTAGCTCCCAGGAGTTATGATAATTACTGTAACACCAACCCATCCACCCAGGCTCCCACACACACACATGCACATGCACACACACACATGCACACACACGCACACACACACACACACACACGCACACACACACACACAAACTAAAGGCTGTCATTGTTGAAACATGCAAACACGAACGCTTGCCAATTTCAAGTGGCATATGCAACATTAAGAGCACATAGCACACATGATAGTAGCAGCAATACAATTGCAACACAGCATAATACATTTGAATTTTACCATGGGAAGGTAAGCTCGGGAATTTAGGAAATGTTGACCGTTCTTTTGTAGCCTATAACAACCTTTCAACAACGTTTTATTTTTACATCCGCCCCAGCAACAGCGCAGGGCAAGAGGTAATGTTTTCGGTGGTGTGCGTGCGGTGTTGGGTTTTGGTGTGCGGTGTTGGGTTTTGGTGTGCGGTGTTGGCGTGCGTGCGTTCTTCTAGAACTAGAACCCATTCAATGTTGGTGCAGATCCAAAGCACAGGTTAGGTCCACGGGCCACCCAAATGCGGCCGTCCATTCACCTCCATTCATTTTTTGAACCTGGATTATGCAAAAACTACCTAACCGATTTTCATGAAACTCGTGTGGGGGTGTATCATGGGCAAACTTACAAACCCTTACATTTTGGAACGGATCCGAATCACATGTTGGATCCACGAGCCGTCCAAACACAGCTGGACTGGCCATTCGCCTACACTCACTTTTTAGACTATGACTATGCAAAAACTACTGAACCGATTTTTATGAAACTTGGTGGAGGGGTGTATCATGGGCCACTAACCCTAACCCATTCCATTTTAGAGCAGATCTGAATCATGGCCCAGATCCACAAATTAAAACAAAACTCAGAACGAAGCCAGCTCTCTGTGAGGGGGTGCTAGAGACACAGGGTTTAGAATGGGGTATGTGGGGGAGAGCCCAGAGTGCACCGCACTGCCCCAGACGGCCATTCACCTCCATTCATTTTTTGGACTAGAAAAACTACCAGACTGCTTTTCATGAAACTCGGTGGAGGGGTGTAGAATGGGCCAATTTAGAACCCATTCAATCTCTTGTGCATTTATTTTAGGATTGTATCCCATTTTCACCCAATTTGGTAGCCAATTGACCCTGACCTAGTGCCCACTTACCCCCGACTAACTGTTGAGGATTCGTCATACATATACCCTGACCTCATGTGGCCAAAAGGACTACCACAGGAATAATTCACACTTAATTCACTCAAATATAGATCAACATATTACAGGTGTTTTTTCAATACCAAGTGTTTTGGTTATCAATAGCAGTGTTTTGGTTATCAATACAAGAGTTTTGGTTATCAGTACCGGTTTAATACAGTGTTTTTTTTTAATGAAAAGGCTATGGATCATGACTAGAATTATACTGGGGATTTCTGTTTCACTGAACAGAATGTGGTATATCACAACTTGAAAAAGTAGGCTACTGTAAGTGCATGAATAAGGTGCAGTATGTATTGGTGGACACAAGATGGCAGCATTTCTACTGTGTAAGAGAGTGTGTTACTCTGATCAACCTGAAAGTGTCAGCGGCAGGCTACACTCACGAGTCACTCTCTGAACACTCACGAGTCACTCTCTGAACACTCACGAGTCACTCTCTGAACACTCACAAGTCACTGAACACTCACGAGTCACTCTCTGAACACTCACAAGTCACTCTGAACACTCACAAGTCACTCTCTGAACACTCACAAGTCACTCTTAACACTCACAAGTCACTGAACACTCACGAGTCACTCTCTGAACACTCACGAGTCACTCTGAACACTCACGAGTCACTCTGAACACTCACGAGTCACTCTGAACACTCACGAGTCACTCTCTGAACACTCACAAGTCACTCTCTGAACACTCACGAGTCACTCTCTGAACACTCACGAGTCACTCTGAACACTCACGAGTCACTCTCTGAACACTCACGAGTCACTCTGAACACTCACGAGTCACTCTCTGAACACTCACGAGTCACTCTGAACACTCACGAGTCACTCTCTGAACACTCACGAGTCACTCTGAATACTCACGAGTCACTCTCTGAACACTCACGAGTCACTCTGAACACTCACGAGTCACTCTCTGAACACTCACGAGTCACTCTGAACACTCACGAGTCACTCTCTGAACACTCACGAGTCACTCTGAACACTCACGAGTCACTCTCTGAACACTCACGAGTCACTCTGAACACTCACGAGTCACTCTGAACACTCACGAGTCACTCTCTGAACACTCACGAGTCACTCTGAATACTCACGAGTCACTCTCTGAACACTCACGAGTCACTCTCTGAACACTCACGAGTCACTCTCTGAACACTCACGAGTCACTCTGAACACTCACGAGTCACTCTCTGAACACTCACGAGTCACTCTGAATACTCACGAGTCACTCTCTGAACACTCACGAGTGTGAAGGAATGGCTAGCCATTCCTCTTAACTAAAACATCAAGCTAGTAGCTGGCTAGCCATTCCTCTTTACTAAAACATCAAGCTAGTGGCTGGCTAGCCATTCCTCTTTACTAAAACATCAAGCTAGTAGCTGGCTAGCCATTCCTCTTAACTAAAACATCAAGCTAGTAGCTGGCTAGCCATTCCTCTTTACTAAAACATCAAGCTAGTGGCTGGCTAGCCATTCCTCTTAACTAAAACATCAAGCTAGTAGCTGGCTAGCCATTCCTCTTAACTAAAACATCAAGCTAGTAGCTGGCTAGCCATTCCTCTTTACTAAAACATCAAGCTAGTGGCTGGCTAGCCATTCCTCTTAACTAAAACATCAAGCTAGTAGCTGGCTAGCCATTCCTCTTTACTAAAACATCAAGCTAGTGGCTGGCTAGCCATTCCTCTTAACTAAAACATCAAGCTAGTAGCTGGCTAGCCATTCCTCTTAACTAAAACATCAAGCTAGTAGCTGGCTAGCCATTCCTCTTTACTAAAACATCAAGCTAGTGGCTGGCTAGCCATTCCTCTTTACTAAAACATCAAGCTAGTAGCTGGCTAGCCATTCCTCTTTACTAAAACATCAAGCTAGTGGCTGGCTAGCCATTCCTCTTAACTAAAACATCAAGCTAGTAGCTGGCTAGCCAATCCCTTTTTACTAAAACATCAAGCTAGTGGCTGGCTAGCCATTCCTCTTTACTACAACATCAAGCTAGTGGCTGGCTAGCCATTCCTCTTTACTAAAACATCAAGCTAGTGGCTGGCTAGCCATTCCTCTTTACTACAACATCAAGCTAGTGGCTGGCTAGCCATTCCTCTTTACTAAAACATCAAGCTAGTGGCTGGCTAGCCAATCCCTTTTTACTAAAACATCAAGCTACTAGCTGGCTAGCCATTCCTCTTTACTACAACATCAAGCTAGTGGCTGGCTAGCCATTCCTCTTTACTAAAACATCAAGCTAGTGGCTGGCTAGCCATTCCTCTTTACTACAACATCAAGCTAGTGGCTGGCTAGCCATTCCTCTTTACTAAAACATCAAGCTAGTAGCTGGCTAGCCATTCCTCTTTACTAAAACATCAAGCTAGTAGCTGGCTAGCCATTCCTCTTTACTAAAACATCAAGCTAGTGGCTGGCTAGCCATTCCTCTTTACTAAAACATCAAGCTAGTGGCTGGCTAGCCATTCCTCTTCACTAAAACATCAAGCTAGTGGCTGGCTAGCCATTCCTGTTTACTAAAACATCAAGCTAGTAGCTGGCTAGCCATTCCTCTTTACTAAAACATCAAGCTAGTAGCTGGCTAGCCATTCCTGTTTACTAAAACATCAAGCTAGTGGCTGGCTAGCCATTCCTCTTTACTAAAACATCAAGCTAGTGGCTGGCTAGCCATTCCTCTTAACTAAAACATCAAGCTAGTAGCTGGCTAGCCATTCCTCTTTACTACAACATCAAGCTAGTGGCTGGCTAGCCATTCCTCTTTACTAAAACATCAAGCTAGTAGCTGGCTAGCCATTCCTCTTTACTAAAACATCAAGCTAGTGGCTGGCTAGCCATTCCTCTTTACTAAAACATCAAGCTAGTGGCTGGCTAGCCATTCCTCTTCACTAAAACATCAAGCTAGTGGCTGGCTAGCCATTCCTGTTTACTAAAACATCAAGCTAGTAGCTGGCTAGCCATTCCTCTTTACTAAAACATCAAGCTAGTAGCTGGCTAGCCATTCCTGTTTACTAAAACATCAAGCTAGTGGCTGGCTAGCCATTCCTCTTTACTAAAACATCAAGCTAGTGGCTGGCTAGCCATTCCTCTTAACTAAAACACCAAGCTAGTAGCTGGCTAGCCATTCCTCTTTACTAAAAAATCAAGCTAACCTCTCTTTCTCTCTCTCTCTCTCTCTCTCTCTCTCTCTCTCTCTCTCTCTCTCTCTCTCTCTCTCTCTCTCTCTCTGCCTCTCTCAATTGAATTGAGATTAATTCAATTCAAATTACTTTATAACAATGGGAAACATATGTTTCCATTGTCAAGGCAAGTGCAAAATGAAAATATAAATGACAAAAAAAAACACAATTAAAGAAACAATGAGACAAACATTAACAACATTAACAACTTAAAAAGTTGTAAACAAATAGAGGCATTAAATGTTTCTCTCCAATTCTCTGTTCTCTGTTATTTTTTTCCTCCTGCTACTTCCCTCTCCATCCCATGGTAAACAGTTGGGACATTAAGCCTCCATAATAAATCTGGGCCTGGCCCCTGACTGCTCCATGGTCTTGCTAATCACTCTCCACAGCCTCGGCCCATTTCCATGGCTCATATTACCATACAGATGTTGGTTAGACAGAGAGGGCAGACTCACAAAAGCCTTGCTCAGCGAAGAGTGGCCCTTGGCCCCGTATTTCTCCCAGCAACACCCCACCCCTCCCCTCCCCACGGCCCCTATAGATGGGAGCAGCGAGCTATTGTCTGTCCTTCTTCAGCGGTGGGATGTCTTCAGTCTGCTAGCAACAGAATGCCAGCACAAAGACTAACAATACAAACACAATCGCGCGCACACACACACACACACACACACACACACGCACACACACACAGTCACTTCTGTCTCCTTCTGTCTTTGGGCGACTAAAGAAGGGATTGAAATCAGTAACAATTATCATGTTTCATTGTGCAGTCAGTTCGTTTTTGTTCAAGCATCTGTTGTAAATGCATTCTATTAAGTGGAGTTTCATTAAAACTGAAGACATTATATATCACCCATGAAGAAGAACTGTGGGAATGAAGAAGCTTTGATATATTGGTGAATGTTATAGATTGTCTAATCTTAAGTAATTTAACTTTAAGGGTAGGAAATACAGCAGTAAGACTAATGATTTGATTCTCCTCAGAGAGACAAGTGAGATTGTTTTATTCAAAGAGTTTTATTTTAAACCAAATGGGTACAAATATATTAAGATACACACAGGGATTTTACATCCCATGGAATGTAAACAATACACTTAAATTATATAAAGAAACAAGAAAAACATACTTCTTTTCACTTTAAAAAACAAAATAAATAGGTATTTAAGTTAACAAATGCAAAGCCTTGTTTATTTGCAGTCACGTTAAGGCTTAAGGTCAAGACAATCCCAGTCCTCACTAGCTGAACATAGCCACACCACAATACACTCATGGCTCACTAAAGGCGATTTCAAGGTTAAAAATAAACAAACATACAAAGTAAGTCGTAGATTTTGCGAGTCACCTAAAGCGTGCAAGAGACCAGGATGGCTATGACCTATGACCTATAACCTATGACACTCATACATTGTCACTGTAGCAACTCAAATAAACAACAATAAAGTTACTAAAATGTTTGTCTATGTTATTACCTAATATCACAGAATTGTGTTGACGTCTGAATCAAGAATCAAGCAACATAAACACATGTGAACTCTAAAGGAGAGAGTGCTGCCTGGCCAGGAGAAAGAAAGAGATCATGAAAGACAGTGTGAGTGTGAGAAAAGCGCGAGAGCACACTGCTGTCACCCTGAGCCACTGGAGAGCCCACCTACTAGATTCACTGAGACTGAGTTAGTGCTTATTGATTGAGCAGGCTAACAGTATTTGTCTCACTTATGTAGCCGAACAGTGGCCAGCAGTGCTGCCAGCATCAACACTTCTGTAAGGTAAATGTGTTGTTTTTTTCATAAGAACTTAAAGCTATAAAATAGCTCAAACCAAGCAGACCGTGGGCTAAGTAAACATTATTAATCTGCACTGTATACAAATGCAAAACACAATCGAATAGAAGAAAAACATCTGAAAAACATACAAAATCAATAAATAACTAAGAACAGGTTAGACTAAGAGGATTATAATACTGCGAATTAGACACCTTTACTAAAGGCTACTTCCTGGGTACAGTACATTGGGGGGAGCTTTGGTTACACACTGGAGGGTGTACATCTACAGGACAAACCACTGGGACTGTGGAACTGCGAAGCACGTCTGCATCTACACGCATCTGCAAAAAACAGTTAGTCCCATAACACCACGGACCCTTTATATTATATATACATACATGGGTACAGAAAATTCCTACACAGAACTTCCTCATCACCCAGGATAGGGCGGCGAGGTACCCTTCAGTAGTGAATTCGGATATACAACAGTATACATGGGTTCTGATAAAGGCCTTGGTCATCACCGGCACTGGCCAGAACTTCACAACACAGAGCAGAGCTGCGTCCGCTAGGCCGAGGAGGAACGATGCAATATGCACAAACGTTAGGCGACTTAAAAAGACAGACCGGCGATCTAGTCGTCCGACACGGACAGGCGGCTGAAGATGGGCAACCGGCGGCCCTCGAAGTTGGGGGACTCGGAGCCGCTCAGGCTGCTGGAGCTGCTGTAGCCCTCCTGGTCCTCCAGGGAGTCTGCTGAGGAGCAGCGCTGCAGGGCGGGGAGCCCCGTGAAGGAGAAGGCCTGTCGCCGCTGCTGCTGCTGGATGAGCTGGAGCTGGCACCTCTGGACCGCCGGCGCCTTGGGCCCGCCCTGGCACTCAGAGGAGGAGGAGTCAGTGACGGCGCAGAAGCGCGCGGTGCCAAGCCGGTCGCCCCCCAGGTCTCCCGAGAAGGGGCAGCCGTGCTTGAGGGCCCTGGGCTCCGGGAAGAGAGGGGAGAGGAGCTCCGGGCTGCACGCGGAGGGAGGGGGGGAGACGGAGGCGGCGCGGGAGAACAGCGGAGGCTCCTCCAGCGGATGGAAGCCTGTCAGGGACTGTGGGGAGGAGGAGGAGGAACAGGAGGAGAAAGAGGAGAAGCCTGCGAAGCTTATGCTTTGGCGGAGCAGCTGAGGGCGCTCCCTGGTCCGGGTGCGCGAGGGCGGCGCGGCGTTCTGCTCCTCGTTGTTGTGGACGAAGTGGCAGCGGGCGCCGTACGGGCAGAAGCCGATGGTGTGGAAGGTGCGGCACGGCTCGGTCTTGTACTTGGGGTGGCGGCTGAGGCCTCGCAGCTCGTCCATGCCGTGGGCAAACTGACACTTGGCACCGTACTTGCAGATGCCGCTCTCCTCGAAGGTGCGGCACAGCTCCGTCTTGTAGCGGGTGGAGAGGGACAGGGCGGGGGGGGCCAGGGACTTGGAGGGGGACAGGGAGCTGGTGCTGATGCTCAGCCCTGGAGGGGGCATCAGGGGAGGGGGGGCGGGCAGCTGGTGCTCGCACGAGCCCAGGCCGCTATTGCCCTCGATCATACTGACAGAGCGGTCCACGCGGAAGGGGATGTGGTTGAGAGAGGAACGGGGCAGCTGCTGGAACTCCCGGTCCCAATGCTGGCTCCCGGTGCCGAGAGGCCAGCAGGTGGGTTCGCCGATGGGCTCCACGCCGGCGTTGTTGAACTTGGAGTTGGGGAGGGTGACCGGGCACAGCGAGTGCCTGCGCTGGAACCCCACCACGCGCTGCCTGGGAGTGCTGGATGAGACGCCATCTGTCATGTCCAGACCGCGGAAATTCTGTCACACAAGAGAACAGAGTCACATTCCAAGATCGGTGAACTAGACAAAGCCAGTTTAGTTATCTTTAGATTGTTTCCAACAGACTGTAAACACACACACACTGACACACATGTTCAAAAGTTAAAGCAGCCTAGGCTATTTTTACGCACAGGTTGCCAAGCATGAGAGGGTTTAGTAGGCTACGCTAAGAATTGAACTTTCATTTAACGTTAGTCTTAAACACGTTTCGAAACAATCTGTTCCCCATAAAAGTTCCAAATGTGTATATAAATGTTTACAGACGCTACATTAGAATTAAGATTAAAGTAAAATGAACTCATAGCGATATGAAGCCATGAAGAAAACTTTCCCGTATATGAATATCTTCCATATCATGTATTTTACCTTGCAGAACTCCTCGTCCAGTTCCAGAAACGGAGTTAGGAATTCGGAAGGCATTGTGCCGATGCCTCGGTATAGGTCCGTTACAAAGGAGAGGCTGTCGGAGAGTAGAGAGACGCTCAAAAGAAGCGCTTCTAAACTTTCCCAACCATCTGCCGGAATCTGTATAAGTAGCCTAGTGGGGGAAGCCTAGCCCCTCCCTCCTCTCGGTGACGTTGCGCAGGGGGGACGCCTCTTGTACCCTACTAAAGGGGTCTCCTCAAACAATGAGCCAACTAACTCTACTACACGCAACATAGCCTACAGTAGAGGACAGCTTCGACCTATCTATGCTATAGGGGCAAACTAAACCTAGGTCATATTTCAAACTTGGAAGGACTCATAAGATTTATGGATATTTGATCTTGATATATCGCTACTAGTACTACTACTACTACTACTACTACTACTACTACTGCTACTACTACTACTACTACTACTGCTACTACTACTGCTACTACTACTGCTACTACTACTACTGCTACTACTACTACTGCTACTACTACTACTACTACTACTACTACTACTGCTACTACTACTACTACTACTACTACTGCTACTACTACTACTACTACTACTACTACTGCTACTACTACTACTACTACTACTGCTACTACTACTGCTACCACTGCTGCTACTACTACTGCTACTACTACTGCTACTACTACTACTACTACTACTGCTGCTGCTACTACTACTACTACTACTACTGCTACTACTACTACTGTCTATAGAAATTATATGTGTGATATTTGGAGGAATCTCTCCCCAGATAGCTCAATAGCTTAGTGCTACCCGATGATCAACACTCTTTCATCTCTGGTGCCTGTGGTGCCTAAGTGAACCTTCCTGCATGGTATGATTATGCCTGAATGGATGTTGTGGGTTGTTTGGTACTTGAAAAGAACATATTTTTCATGTGAATCAAGTCTGCAGGATGGGGGAAGTACAAAGGCTCCCAGCGTTGATGCTGGCTCAGAGATTCAGTTGTAAATGTGGTACCTCAACAACAACATCTAACCACAAGTGCCACACCCTCAACTCCACTGGCCTACTGACAGGCTGCATTGGTATGACAAACATAATAATAACAACAACACTACTCTATTTCTTACGGAGACTGCAACTCAAAGTGCTTTTTGGTGAGTTGGAGATTTTGTGTGTGTGTGTGTGTGTAAGTGAGAGTGTGTGTGTTAGAGAGAGAGTGTGACTTGGGGGCTGGGGTGGTAATGAAGGGAGCAGTTAAACGGTAGGAGGCTTTGAGATAAAGTGATGGTCGTATTGTTGTCAAGACTCCCGGGACAGTTGAGGTTGAACAAAACTCATTCACTTATTCATGTTGCTTCCACCATGTTCAATATGGATCTTCACTCTCCCAGATCCGCTGTGACAAGCTTCAGTCTTCTCTCTTCTTGTTGTGGATCAACTTCCACCTTCTGAACTAAAACCCAACCCAAGCAGAATCATTCAAATATTTTATTTAACCAGATAGGCATCATTGATATTAAAATCTCTTTTTCAAGAGCGATCTGGCCAAGAATTCCTTTTGCCTTCACATTTTACAATGTCTCAAGTCTACAAGGACATCAGCCACAGCCTTATCCCGCCTCTTCTGAGTGACTGGTACATGAGAACAGAACTAAATGCACATCATCAAGCTGGGTCTCTGGGTAATGTCAACATGACTCTCTACTGCCTGCCTTCAAACACAGTGTGTGTGTGTGTGTGTGTGTGTGTGTGTGCATGTGTGAGAGAGAGAAATAGAGATAGTGTGTGTTGGTTTGGATGGCGTTAAGAGGCGCAGATATAGTGTGCTGCTGAGAAGGACAGTGTGTAACAGAGGTGGTTCAGTGACAATCTCAGTTGAATGAATGAATGAATGAAGGAAGGAAAATGTTATGTTATACCTTCCCCCCACAGTACAAAGGGGGGCTGGCCCTGAGCCCTGTCCAGAATGGAGACCATCATTAATGGCCAGGACCCCCCTCCTCCTCTCTCCCCCCCCCCCCCCCCCCCCCCCCCCAAAAGGCATGCCACTGTTCCACCAATTATCCCTGAGCGATGGTGCTCACCACAGCAACAATGGGATTATGCAGACGTCGGGCCCTGGGCTCTGCATGCTCTCCTGGCCTCAGAGTTGGCCTGCTGAACACGTACCGCTGAACATGTACCGCTGAACACATACCCATGAATGCCAACGCAGACAGAGACCTAGCAGGCCGGCCAGACACATACTGAGGCCTGTGGGCAGCCCCAGCGCTGAGCTGAATGGCCATGGTGGGCCTGGCTCACGGATACCTCCACGCCTTGCTGACCACAGAAGGAGGTATGACTGGATGTGTGGGGGTAGACAGGGCCATTAGACAATTGGGCAGCACGAACGCGGCCTTGAGAACAAAAGAGTAGTAATAATAATAATAATAATAATAATAACAACAATAATAATAATTATCATAATCATAATAAATCTTTATTTGTGTTGCACCTTTCATACAAATAAATGCAGCTCAAAGTACTTTACAACAGATAATTTATATGCACGCAGTGCTCCACATAAAAATAGACTTAACATAAACAAGCAAAGCTTAAAATAAAGAAGCTTAAAATAAACTAAGCAGAAAAAATAAGATGGAAGATAAAACACAACAAAAGATAAAGATAAGAAATCAAGTTAAAGTCGCACTGAAATGGACGTTTGGGATCATCTAACTTCTGTAGTTTGACGTATTTCCGACGCAAACAAGCTATGAGGGTGGGACATATGTTTAGAGGAATTTGATTGGAACATTGACAAGTGGACGGGTTTTAAGAACTTTAGACAGATTCGATAGAAGGATAGCGTTGATTGATGGGTGGATGTCGTGAGATTATTGGCCTAAAATCTAAGGTACCTGTTGTCGTCATTGCACGTGACCTACCATTTTCCAGGAAGTAAGAAATTATATACTTTGATATAAGATTACAACAAAAGTAGAATTTTGTAATTTTGGGGCATACATCATTGAATAGGTGAACACTATGACCAATTATGTGAACCAAAATGGGACAGAATACATTTTTCATTTCAGTGCGACTTTAAATACTGTCATTCGATATGGTAGCACTAAATCACAGTGTCAAAATGACACGCCTGCCCTGATAATTGAGTATCTTATGAAGATACAGAACTACGGTTGCAGGGTGTAATCAAAGTCAGTGGCCTCGCCCGTGAGACCTCACGCTGAGCCCCTGAACCGTTGATGTCCTTTTACTGATGTATTAGAGGAATATGCTCAGTGAAGATTTACCTCAGACTGCAACTCTGGGCCCCTATCTGTCATTTGATATGGTACTACTAGATCACAGTGTAATCAGGTCGGCGACCTCGCCTGTGAGAGTCAAGCCCCTACTGGATGTTCTTTCACTGACGTATGTGTTTAGGAACATACTCAGTGAAGATTAATCAGACTGCATCTGTTCGGCAATTATCCGCTATCTGTCATTCCATATGGTTGCACTAGATCACAATTAGGCTACAATTTAATAACATATTGTACTGGAGAGATAAACATAAAATAAATAAATAAATAAAATGGTAGCAGTAACAGTAGCACGCAAGTGCAAAAGGAGCTAGTTAAAAGCTAAAGTGAAGAGATATGTTTTTAGCTTTCCTTTAAAACTTTCTTTTTAAAACTATTTAGCGTGCTGGCTTCCCTGATATAGAGTTTAACACACTGTCAGAGAGACCAACTAACCTTTCAAGGCAATTGATTAGGATATCATGGTCGATCATATAAAACCTTGCACTCAATAATAATAATAATAATAATAATAATAATAACTTTCATTTATATAGCGCCTTTCATAAAACCCAAGGTCGCTTTATATAGGGGCAGAACAGACAAGAGACAAACATGGTAGACAGAGACACACAACATTAAGTAACGGAAGCTAGAGGGCCATGTTAAAGAGGTGAGTTTTAAGAAGTTTCTTGAAGCAGTCCAGAGTTGGGGCATTGCGTAGTTCTACAGGGAGGGAGTTCCAGAGGGTGGGAGCTGCCACGCTGCAAGCTCTGTCCCCAAAAGGTCCGCAGTCTGGTTCGGGGGATGGAGAGCTGACCGGAGAGGACTGATTAGGAGAGGTCTAATAGGAGAAGAATTGAGACCTAATTTGCATCAGAGTTTAGTCTGAGGTTGCTTAGTAAGAGCACTGTGCACTGCTGATCATGATTGAACGGCTCGCTATAACTCATGCGCTGCTTTTGTTCTTGTTGATCTTGTAAATATACTTCTGAAAGTAGAGCTCTAAAAACCTGCATGTTTTGTATGAACATGAAAGGCATGTAACTGTAACTATCCGTTATTGAACCCTGGACCCAAGAGTCTACCATTAGTTCAAGTATCTCCTAGTAGTCCGTAGGTGACTTCCTGGGTTTACGATTCTCAGACCTATAGCTACCTGATCATCTTAGTGAGAGTGTGGCTTCAAACCAGGGTTATGCTCCCGATAACCAAACAGCTCAGTGGTCCAGTCTAGCACAGACACACACATGTGCGCGCGCACACACACACGCACACACACACACACACACACACACACACACACACACACACACACACACACACACACACACACACACACACACACAGTCTTAAAACAACATTGACAGTTGCTCAGGAGACTCGGCCAACAACACTTCTCACATTCACACAGTCCCTGAATGGGACACCAATATGTGTGTGTGTGTGTGTGTGCGCGTGCGACAGACTGGACGTTGTGAGCCCCAGACACGGACATCAGACATTCACATGGTGCGCAAACAAACGTCCAACAAACGCCTGACAAACAGCCTGGCAGTTGGGTAGCAGTTGGCTGGAGCGTTTGGCGGGCTGGCCAGGGCTGTAGCCAGACATTTGGACCAGAGCTGCTGTGCAGAGGGACATTTGCTGGTGCAGTCGGCACAGCCTGCTGCCCCCGGGAGCGACACATGCTTCCAGGAAGCAGGCTGGAAGAGTCCTGGCGGGAAACAGAGGGGGGAAGGGAGGGGGTGGGAATCCGATGTCCGATGTACGCTTTTGTTGTCAAGGCTGTGTGTGTGTGTGTGTTTGTGCAGCAGCGCCCCCCCCCCCCCTCCCGTCCAGACCCCTTCTTGGCACTTGTCCAAACACATTCCAGTGAGGCGCGTCACTTTGTTACTGGTAAGAGAGGAAGCTGCTACTGTCCCAAGTTCCCTCCCGGAGCGTGGGGAGGGGGGAGGGGGGGGGGGGGGGGGGCATAAGGACAACTGGTGAAAGGAAGAGCTAAAAAAAATAAAAATAAAGAGGAAAGGAGGAAAGGAGGATTGACGGTAATAGAGACCAAAGGATTGTAAGCCGCCAGAAGGCCTGGTGAGGGGAGAACAAAAAGATAGAGGGAGAGAGAGAGAGAGAGGGAGAGAGAGAGAGACCAGAGGATTTAAGCAGCCAGAAGGCCTGGTGAAGGGAGAGCAAAAAGATAGGGAAAAAGAGAGAGAGAGAGAGAAAGAGAGAGGGAGAGGAGTGGTTGAATTGTTAGTGCTGACACCCATACACTGTGGGCTAGCGGAGACTTCCTTTTAACAAGCCTGCCACATTGATTCATGCCCCCTTCACTGGAACGTCAATCATGTTTACAAGCGCAGAATCCTTCTGTAACCACTGTTATCAACGGCAAAAACATATCCAGCCACTAACGTTGGCATGTCTGAGTAAGATGAGACAAGGGTGAACTCAGCACAGTGTCTCAACAGTATGGGCTAGATATGAAGGACTTCCACTACAAAGGTTCTTGTACAATTGCGCTGTGTGAAGGACAACCAATAAACTGTGTACTCCACATCTATTGAATCAACCCAGAGCCAGAGAGAGAGTGTGTGTGTGTGTGTGTGTGTGTGTGTGTGTGTGTATGCGTGTGTGTGTGTGTGTATGTGTGTGTGTGTGTGTGTGTCTGTGTGTGTGTGTGTGTGATGTGCAGAGTAATCACAAAACATGAAACAAAATCTCCAGTTCATTGTTGTGATAACAGGCTGAGACCCGTCAGTGGTCTGCTGCTGGTCTGATTCACATAAGCAGTCACACTTATTCAAGAGTGCAGATTTTCCCATTTTCCATTTTTGACTATGCATGTTTTAGAGTCACACCTGTTAAGAATTCAAGACTCGGGGGGGAGGGGGGGGGAGGACACACCCTTCTGTCCATATGGCTCTACTGTCTACTGTCTACACTTGATTGCCGGCTCGTTTGCAGGTCATTAAACTTCAAACCTTCTGTCCTATTAACGGAGCTTCTGAGAACATGTGAACAACCTATGTTTGGTGTCTCACAGTAGAGTAGGGATAGATCAGGATAGATGAGTAGATAGATACAAAGATATACGTAGAGAGAGGGAGAGAGGGAGAGAGGGAGAGAGAGAGAGAGAGAGGGAAATTGGTAGTGAGAGGGGTGGTGAGATAGTGAAAGAATTAGGGGGGTGGGGGTAAATTTAATTGACAGAGGGGGGTGTAAGAGAGGGGGGGGGTGAAAGAGAGAGAGGGAGAGAGGGGTTCTCTAAAAAGCTAGCCTCCCCCAGTATAACCACTATACCTACCCACTCAGGGGGACATGGGGAGGCCGTGGCTATGCGAACAGCCTTTCACATCCATTCTAGTCCAAAGCCAGTATGGAAATGACCTAATTGACACACAGTGCATGACAATGGCCAGGTAGGGTGGAACTAGGAAGTGTGATAAACCACATTGTCAGAGTCATCCTCTAATCTATGGCCTGCTCATTTGCATGATGACTCATGTAGCCCCCCCCCACACACACACCACAAGCCCATACCTTCTTTTTACCCATATATGTCATTGTTGTTTTTATCATTCATTGCATACAGTCAGCTAGCCCCAGGGAGTGAGTCAGTCAGCTCTTTAGCATGTAGCATTAGCATATTATCTAAAGGGACTGTTTATAAATTATTTTAAAACCATGCATAGTACATTTTTACAATGCCATAAAACAACAATATACAAAACAAAGACGAAATACAAACTACCAGAACAAACCCCAACGACATAGCCTGCTGAGATCCTCCTGATGTCTGTGGGGGCAAACTGAAAGTGAGCCTGCGAGATCAGGATGGTCTCACAAGGCTGCCGATGACATTCTACTATCCATCTTTTGATATTATGTGCTGACATGGGGGGGGGGGGGTTTGACCATGGTCATGAAAGTTTCCCTCTTAGAGTACACACACACACACACACACACACACACACACACACACACACACACCACACACACAAAAAACCTCCCACGGTTACCCACACGGGTCTCGATCACATACAAACACACTCACGACAACCAAACAAACACAGGTACAAGAAAGAGGCAGGGATGTCCCTGTTTACGTGAGTCATGTGTGTGTGTGTGTGTGTGTGTGTGTGTGTGTGTGTGCGTGTGTGTGAACACAGGAGTGTTTACCCTAACACCCTATCTCAGTGTTTGAGTGAAGCTGTTGTTTGTCTCCATGTGGGTGTGAGTGACTGTGGGAACCTCTCTGTGTCTCGTACTCCCCGTCTGTCCAGCGGGTGTGACTCTGAGAAGACTGAGTCTCTGGCCTCCTGGTCCTCCAGCATTCACCTGGTCCTGTCCCCCCCCCCCCTCTCTGGCCCAACCCCATCCTGCCACTCACAGCCCACCCAGAGAATAAGGGCCGCAG
>NC_140234.1:15724786-15729786 GCF_949987555.1 Borostomias antarcticus
TAAAAGTGAACTTGGCCTTGTAGCACCCGATAATGTAATAATCAACCGATAATGTAAGAACGCCTGATAATGTAATAAAAGTTTGACTTAAGTCCATCGAAAATGTAATAAAACCTGTTAATGTAATAACTTACAATAATGTCATAAAATGTCCTGACTGATAATGTAATACCATTTTTCTGATAATGTAATACCTTATTACATTATTGGTCAAGTTATTACATTATCAGGTGGGTCTTTTTTTTTCAAAACTGGTAATGTAATACTTGACTGATAATGTAATAATTTAAAAAGTGAATGAATAATACTGTTAGGGTTTGTGGTATACTTGAGCGTACTTTGTGGTACTTGTGGTATACTTTGGTGTGTCTCATGATACATTGCAGTATACTTTGGGGTGCTTTGAGGTACTTTGTGGTATACTTTGGGGTACTCTGTGGTATACTTTTCAGTACTTTGCAGTACTTTGTGGTATACTTTGGGGTACACAGCAATACTTTGCAGTACTCTGCAGTATACTTTGGGGTACTTTGAGGTACTCTGCGGAATACTTTGAGGTACTTTGTAGTGTGCTTTGGAGTACTTTGCGGTACCTAGTGGTATACTTTGGGGTACTTTGTAGTACTTTGCAGTACTTTGCAGTACTTTGTAGTATACTTTGGGGTACTTTGAGGTACTTTGCGGTACTCCGCGGAATACTTTGAGGTACTTTGTGGTGTGCTTTGGAGTACTTTGCGGTACTAAGTGGTATGCCTTGGGGTACTTTGTAGTACTTTGCAGTACTTTGTGGTATACTTGGGGTACACAGCAATACTTTGCAGTACTCTGCAGTATACTTTGG
This sequence comes from Borostomias antarcticus, assembly GCF_949987555.1. Lineage (NCBI taxonomy): Eukaryota > Metazoa > Chordata > Actinopteri > Stomiiformes > Stomiidae > Borostomias > Borostomias antarcticus. The sequence continues at coordinate 15,725,628 of NC_140234.1, forward strand.
GGTACTTTGAGGTACTTTGCGGTACTCTGCGGAATACTTTGAGGTACTTTGTGGTGTGCTTTGGAGTACTTTGCGGTACTTAGTGGTATACTTTGGGGTACTTTGTAGTACTTTGCAGTACTTTGCAGTAAACTTTGGGTACTTTGCAGTATACTTTGGGGTACTTTGTGGTATACATTGAGGTACTACTTTGCTGTATACTTTGGGGTACTTTGCTGTATACTTCGGGGTACTTTGGTATTTTGCAATATTTTGCAGTACTTTGCGCTTTACTTTGGAGTACTTTGTGGTACTTTGTGGTATACTTTGGAGTACTTTGAGGTACTTTGTGGTATACTTTGGAGTACTTTGAGGTACTTGGTGATTAGTAGGGCCCTTCAAAAAGGGGTTCAGTATTTTATCTTAACCTATATAGTAGGAGACAGGATTTAATTTAAGACATAGATTTAATAATATGAATTGAAAGCAAAGTGTATGAGGCAAATTATGTGAGGCTGCTGTTCATCAACTATAGTTAAGAGCTGCTATCCATTGACTATATTTCAGATTGCAATACCATACCAACTTCTTATTAGCATGAACTACCCTTTATCCTCACATGTCACCTACCTCTCCAGAGCACATGAGACAAATGGATGGAAGTGAGGTCTGAAGATGTGTTTATGGGGAAAACCAATGAGGTGCACACAATAACTGACATTCAGTGCCACATTGCCCGTTTGTTTATACAAACTTTTTATCATGTTATTCCAGTTTTTCGGATAGCCATAGATTTAAAAAAAATCATAATTGCACTAGCCTACACATGCATTACATTAATGAGGACAGAATTAGTGAGGACAGAATTTAAGGTAGGCCTACTCTATAAATCCAGACAGTACCAGCACCTTCAGGCCAGATTTGTGGACAAGCCCATCCTGAAGCTAATCAAGGATGTCCAGACCAGACACCAGATTGATCTTGTAGATATGAATAGATGGAAAGTATGGTATGGCAAAGCCACATAAAGATATATTCTAATGGTGCCAGACATCTTCCGTAGATATTTCTGGCTTAAGCAGCTGACAGGGAAAGGTAGCAATGAAATAGCCAAACAAACAACCACATTTATATTAAACATGGTCCTCATACAGTAATCCAAAATGACCAAGGTGCTGAGGGAACTCATGCAGTAGCTTAAAGTAAAGATCAATGAAATTTCCCCTTATCATCCACAAAGTCAAAGAAAAGTAGAGAGTATGCATCGAATATTGCATAAAAATATGTTGTATGATCTAGGGAACTTAGAGGGTGAAGGAGTAAACATAGCATATTCAAGTCAAAGTTTTATCGGTAACATGCAACATACCCTGACAATGAGCAGTGATGTTTCCACTAGCTGCTAAATATGTACACTAGGCAAAGTAAAAAGGAGAAACGTACTATACACACCAAACATATAAATATGTAAACCAAGTCCAAAATATAAAATATTTATTAATGGAATGAAATAAAATGAGCTGAGATGACATATGAAATTGGACAGTTCACCTAAATAGAGAAGTATACATAGGGATCTAGAGAGAGTAAATGTATGTATATTCACGTTTATTTACAGAATGTAGATTTTTATAATCTAGCAGGTATAAATATACAGTGCTGTTGTGCAGAGTATAGTACTGAGTTAAGGACAGAGATGAGCAGAGTGTACTCATTCCGGATGTGGATGGTCTGAAGGTAGAAGCTTCTTCTGAGCCTCTGTGAGTTGATCTTCTTCAGTAGGCAGTACCTGAGCAGAGAGAAGAGGCTGTTGTCCGGGTGGCTGGGATGTTTCAACATTCTCCTGACCTTGGTCCTGCAGCGCCATGTGATGTCCTGGAGGTGTGGGAGATATGTTCTGCTGACCAAACACTCTCTACAGTGACTTGTCCTGCATGGTGTTGCTTCCATATCATGTTGGTAGTGTTGATGTTCTCAGTCAGACACCCTCTTAATCATGCATATACAGGAATGTTTGTTGTCCATGTCTGGTGATCTGTACATCAATATACTGTACTTGTAAATACACTGTCTCCACAGGGGTCCTACTGCTGTTCAGGCAATTGGCCGCTTCTGCTTCCTGCTAGTCCACTAGAATCACTTTCATCTTCCTGCTTCCTGCTGTAGTCCACTAGCATCTCCATTATCTTACTGACATTCAGGTGGAGGTTGTTGTCCTGACAACATTTAGTTTGGCATGCCACCTCCTCCAAGTAGGCCTTCTCATTATTGTTGGAGATCAGGCCTACCGCAGCTGTGTCATCAGTGAATTGATAATTGAGCTGGAATTGTAGGTAACTATGCAGTCGTGTTTGTACAGAGGATATGAAACAGCCCAGTGTTGAAGGTGAGAGGGTGACTTTCTCCAGTGTTTAGGGTGAGAGAAGATGATGCCCACTCTCGCCCCCTGAGGTCTGCCCGTCAGGAAGTTGAGGATCCACCTGTGCAGGAAGGGTTTAATCTCCAATCTCCATCCTGCGTTTGGAGATGAGTATGGGGAGTTATGGTATTGCAATCTGAAATATAGTCGATGGACAGCAGCCTCACATAATTTGCCTCATACACTTTGCTTTCAATTCATAGAATTAAATCAGTTCCTGTCTCCTACTATATAGGCTAAGATAAAATACTGAACCCCTTTTTGAAGGGCCCTACTAATCACTAAGTATCTCAAAGTACTCCAAAGTATACCACAAAGTACTCCAAAGTATAGCACAAAGTACTCCAAAGTATACAGCAAAGTACCCCAAAGTATACAGCAAAGTACCACAAAGTACCCCAAAGCATACTGAAAAGTACCTCTGTATACCACAAATTACCACACATTACTGCAAAGTATGGGTAAGTACCTCAATGTATACCACAAAGTACTTCAAAGTACTCCAAAGTATAACGCAAAGTACCCAAAGCTTACTGCAAAGTACTGCAGAGTACCGCAAAGTACTCCAAAGCAGACCACAAAGTACCTCAAAGTATTCCGCAAAGTACCGCAAAGTACTGCAAAGTACCCCAACGTTTACTGCAAACTACTGCAAAATATCAAAGTACCTCAAAGTACCCCAAAGTACACTGCAGAGTACTGCAAAATATTTGGTGTGTACCACAAAGTATACCACAAAGTACTGCAAAGTACTGCAAAGTATACCACAGAGTACCCCAAAGTATACCACAAGTACCACAAAGTACTCCAAAGCACACCACAAAGTACCTCAAAGTATTCCGCAGAGTACCACAAAGTACCTCAAAGTACCCCAAAGTATACTGCAGAGTACTGCAAAGTATTGCTGTGTACCCCAAAGTATACCACAAAGTACTGCAAAGTACTACAAAGTACCCCAAAGTATACCACTAAGTACCGCAAAGTACTCCAAAGCACACCACAAAGTACCTTAAAGTATTCCGCAGAATACCGCAAAGTACCTCAAAGTACCCCAAAGTATACTGCAGAGTACTGCAAAGTATTGCTGTGTACCCCAAAGTATACCACAAAGTACTGCAAAGTACTACAAAGTACCACAAAGTATACCACTAAGTACCGCAAAGTACTCCAAAGCACACCACAAAGTACCTCAAAGTATTCCGCAGAGTACCGCAAAGTACCTCAAAGTACCCCAAAGTATACTGCAGAGTACTGCAAAGTATTGCTGTGTACCCCAAAGTATACCACAAAGTACTGCAAAGTACTGCAAAGTACTACAAAGTATACCACAAAGTACTGCAAAGAACTGCAAAGTACTACAAAGTACCCCAAAGTATACCACTAAGTACCGCAAAGTACTCCAAAGCACACCACAAAGTACCTCAAAGTATTCCGCAGAGTACCGCAAAGTACCTCAAAGTACCCCAAAGTATACCACAAAGTACTGCAAAGTACTGCAAAGTACTACAAAGTATACCACAAAGTACTGCAAAGTACTACAAAGTACCCCAAAGTATACCACTAAGTACCGCAAAGTACTCCAAAGCACACCACAAAGTACCTCAAAGTATTCCGCAGAGTACCTCAAAGTACCCCAAAGTATACTGCAGAGTACTGCAAAGTATTGCTGTGTACCCCAAAGCATACCACAAAGTACTGCAAAGTACTGCAAAGTATACCACAGAGTACCCCAAAGTATACCACAAAGTACCTCAAAGCACC
>NC_140234.1:15737286-15764786 GCF_949987555.1 Borostomias antarcticus
TTAGGCCTGGGCCGCCAATATGCGTGCTAATCCCATAGCCGCCGTTAACGGTCCGACTGGCCCCACCCCCTCCTAGCCACATGCAGCCCGTAGCATGGCCTCGTCTAGCGTCCCTACTGTCACGGCGCCAGCCTCCCCCCAATGGCCTCTGGCGTCCTCCCTCCAGCCTCCTCCGGCCCCGCCTCAACCTCCCTTCGGTCTCCGCCAGCCTCCCTCAGACGCTCCCGACATCCCCCCAGTCTCCTCCTCCAGCCTCCTCCTCCAGCCTCCTCCCCCAGTCTCTCCCCGTTCCCCCGGCTTCTCCCGGCCTCCCCCTGTCTGTCCTCAGCCTCCCCCTCTAGCCACGCCTCTCTTTCAACTATTAGCACCATCTCACCTCCATCACAGACCTTCTCTCCCCTTTTCCACCCTCTCTCCCTCCTCCTCACCTCTTCCAGTCCCTCCCTCCCTCCCTCCCTCCCTCTCTTCTATCTCGCAGAACATTGTTTCAGAGGGCGCCCGTCTGCGTCAAACCGGGAGTTTTAACTCCGTGTCACAGTGTTCATGCGCTTGCGGCGTCTGATACAGCGAGGGAACACATCAGCGTGCGGTTAGCTATGTGTGTGTGTGTGTGTGTGTATGAATAGAGACCGAAACAGCGCGTCGATGCACGGTCACAAAGCTCATTAAAAGCAAACGCACCCAGACAGAGACATGGCTCCTTTCACACAGGGGGGCGCTGCAGCCTATCAGCACGCTGACCCTGTCTGCTGGATACACACGCGCTCGCCATCGCTCCTGAGCACAATATATTACAAGGTTAGTCTGGGACTGATGACTGATGAAAGACCCAAAGCAGCTTGTTATTTCGTTTGGGAATGTCTGTGGGGACATGGTGTTTATATCTGACTCCTCTCAAAGCAATTTAATCTCGTTTCTCTTGGTGAAAAGGTGTGTTGTTTAGATTGAGATAAAAAGTAATGTTGACCAAAATTCACACACGCCTCTTTCTCTCTCGCTCACATATGCACAAACACACACACACGTGCGCACGCACACACACCACACACACACACACACTGTGATTCTCCCTGCGATCCCTCTATTAGGCTTAACAGGGAAGCGATGCTTACCTGTCTCTCTCTGATTAGCCTGGGCTCATTAGCGCCTCCCCCAGCTGTTATCATGAGGCCGTCTGGTGACCAGACCTCTCCACCTCCTCGCTTCACGTCCCCAACCAGGATTACTAAGGACAGGCCGTCAATGCTAGACTCACAGAAGAGCAGTCTCAACATGAAGACTGCTGAGTCACTGCATGCTGCGTGTGTGTGTGTGTGTGTGTGTATGTATCAGGCCTGTACTTCCTGACTAGTTTTTAAACCGGCTGGTGATGCTTTTACTGTAACAGCGATACCGGTGCAACAAGGGTTTTATCCAAAAGGATCAGGATTCTATTACCTCTCCATCCATGCTCACAGGGCACATGGAGCGCACACACACACAAACAAACACAAACCTCCCTGGCCCCAAAACAAACTGCAATTAATGAGCAATTAGCTGGACGAGAGGCTTTAGTGCTCCTCCAGGCTTCTAATGACAGCAACAAATCAGCAAAGGCCTCAGTAGCTCGCGACCTACTATACATACTATACATACTATACATACTATACCTACTATACATACTGTACATACTATACATACTATATATACTATACATACTGTACATACTGTAATACTATACATACTGTACATACTGTAATACTATACATACTGTACATACTGTAATACTATACATACTATACATACTGTACATACTATATATACTGTACATACTATACATACTGTACATAATGTACATACTATACATACTGTACATACTATATATACTATACATACTATACATACTGTACATACTATACATACTGTACATACTATATACACTATACATACTATACATAATATATACTACACATACTGTACATACTATACATACTGTACATACCATACATACTATTCATACTATACATAATGTACATACTATACATACTGTACATACTATACATACTGTACATACTGTACATACTATACATACTGTACATACTATATATACTGTACATACTATACATACTATACATAATATATATACTATACATACTATACATACTACAAAAACTTTACATACTATACATACTGTACATACTGTACATACTATACATACTATACATACTGTACATACTATACATATTATACATACTGTACATACTATATATACTATACATACTATACATACTATACATACTAAACATACTGTACATACTATACATACTGTACATACTATATATACTATACATACTGTACATACTATGCATACTGTACATACTATACATACTGTACATACTGTACATACTGTACATACTATACATACTGTACATACTATACATACTGTAGCACATGATGAAAGAACAATATGAGTGATTAATATTCCCAGCAAGAACTAACACACACTTTTTTTCCGATGTCACCAACCTCATATGCCACATCACATACGTTTATCCTCAGAGAGATAGAGAGAGTTCTTTTTCAATAGATTATTTCCGGGTCTGGTGGGAACTGAACACTTTGCTCTCCCAGCCGAGCTGCAGAGTGGAGCTCTTCTGATGGGCGACGCTCATCAATGTTTCAGACGGAGTCACTGGGAAGATGCACTGAAAAGATACCTCTGTTGTCTGACTGAAAACTACATTCTCAGACTTGGTTTAGTTACTCGCTTGATGTCTTCCCCAGTGTTTCATCAATATTTTATTACAGAATTGTTATCATGGAACCAAGTCTTACCAAGGCACTCTTGATCATATAACTAATATTTGATTCCTTGTTTTTATTCTTTCTTTTTTTTTCTTTTTTTTAAAGTTCCCCGATTCATTCTCATGAAACCCACGGATGAAATGTGTCTCGGATAAAAAAAACGACCATACAGGGACCTCCTCTGTCAATAAAAGCGATGTGCCAGCTATGAGGCCTCTAATTCATATGAAATTCATATGATTCATAAATCCAGAGGAAGTTCCATATGAGTTCTAACAAAATACTTATATGGGGAGATATAGTTCACCTTCAAAGAAGAAAACAATCAAGCAGAATTCCAGCCCAGTTCAGCAGCTGAATAGCTTCGCACCCCAATGAAATTGCTTGCTTGTGTGTGTATGTGTGTGTCAGTAGCTGGGGGTCTGGGGCTGGACCAGGGGACCAGGGACTAATCTCTCTATTGTCCCGGCCCAGGTAGGGACCTCGTTCTGGGGATGAAACTCCCCTTGAAGTGGAACACTGCTGGGTGGGCCCGTAACGGCCCTATTTATCCCGGCCAGGCCTGGATAACTCCCTCAGCGCCTCCCTCTCCCTCTCCCTCTCCCCCAGCCTGGCTGTCCCTTTAGCCCCTCCTCCCTCCAGTCCTCCTCCCCCCCAACCCCAGCGTCGCTCACTTCCCCTGAACCACCCTCCCCCCTCCTAGTCCCTTTCCCCTAAAGTCAGCCTCCTCATCCCTCCCCCACCTCCCTATGGATCCCTGTCTCACAGCAGCCCCTCCCCTCCTCCTCCGGCCTACCCCATTGTCACCACCTCGTCCCTCTCCGGGTGTGAGGAGGAGGAGGAGGAGGAGGAGGAGGAGGAGGAGGCAGGGAAGGCAACAGATGTCCCCATAGTGTGAAAAGGCCCCACAGCTCATAAACTAGTCAGCAGGATTTAGAGTGGAGGTGGATCAAAGGGAAAGCCTGGTTGAGCATATCACTACTGCACACACACACACAAACACACACACACACACACACACACACACACACACACACACACACACACACACACACATACGATGGCAAACGCTGCAACACATACATCAACAGATCTACACATTTACTGAAATATATGCCCATGTACCCTCACACTCAGTAGGACGCGGTTCAGAGGCCTGGCTAGAGTCAGGGCTGTGTGTACATGAGGTGTGTGTGTGTGTGTGTGTGTGTGTGTGTGGAATTGCTTCGCACCCCAGTGAACACTGCGTGTGTGTCAGTTCTGGGAGACACAGTGGCCAGGTGATAATTAGACCCAGGTCTCGCGGGTCCGACAATGTGAGGCGGCTGTGCTCCGGTCCATTAGACGTTTCTCTCTCTGCTTCTCTCTCCGCTTCTCTCTCCGCTTCTCTCTTCTCTTCTCTCTCCGCTTCTCTCTCCGCTTCTCTCTCCGCTTCTGTCTCCGCTTCTCTCTCCGCTTCTCTCTCCGCTTCTCTCTCCGCTTCTCTCTCCGCTTCTCTCTCTCCGCTTCTCTCTCCGCTTCTCTCTCCGCTTCTCTCTCTGCTTCTCTCTCCGCTTCTCTCTCTGCTTCTCTCTCTGCTTCTCTCTCCGCTTCTCTCTCCGCTTCTCTCTCCGCTTCTCTCTCCGCTTCTCTCTCCGCTTCTCTCTCTGCTTCTCTCTCCGCTTCTCTCTCTGCTGCTTCTCTCTCCGCTTGGCTCTGCTGCGCTCCGGTCCTCCTCAGTTGACGGGCAAAATAGTAGAGTTGCAAGGGATGATGGGAAAAAGGACAACTTGGAAGAGGAGGAGAATAACCCATGCCTGCCGGCGCGCCCGCACCCGGACAGCCATGTCCGAAGAACAGCTTTTTTGCGCGTGACCCGGCATCATCCGCCCATCATCCGACCCATCATCCGCCAGGCTCTGGAGTCTGTGTGCTCTTCACGTGGCCCCGCCCGGATAACTGAACACGCAGGCCGAGCACACGGCAAGTGACAAACAACGGCTCTGCGATGCAGAGAGATGTCAGAATACCGGCTATTTTGAACGGGCGACAGCGGGTCCTCCAGGCTCTATTTCTCCGGGCGGTCATGTGACGCGACACACGCATAAACACACACACACAAGACACACACACACACCATGCATCTTGATCTAGAAAGGGGAGCCGGGATGATCGGTGGGTCTGACGGGTCCGGGCACACCGGACTCTAACGCCCTACTCTAACGTCCGTGGTGCCCCCCCCCCCCCCCGTGTCCCCCCCCCCCCCCCCGCCTTGGGTCCGTCCCGGTCTCAGCCTCTCAGTGTCACCTCGGAGATGCCTCGCCTGGCTCCTCTGCTGGAAGGAAGTCCTGCTTCCTAGATGTGACACGCCACTGTTCTCTCTCTCTCTCCCTCACTCACAAACACCCCCAGCGCAGGCGCCACTGTTTACCCTACTTGTCCCTGTCAATCAAGCAGAGGAAGCCCGGGGTGTGAGCTTCCGACGCCACGTCTGGCCGACAAGCGCCCGAGGCGTCCGGCTCTCAGCCGAGAGACCCGAGGGCGTCCGGCCGCGTCTGGGGACGGCCGACAGAGAGGATGACAGGAGAGAGGGAGTAACGCCCGAGATGAAAGCGGCGCCGAGGCGTCGAATACGACGCGGAGGAACGGACACGCGTCCAGACCTCAGAGAGACGCTGCGTCCCGGGAGACTTCGTACGCAGAGGAGGAGCTGTGACTGAAATGGGTCGTGATGCAATGAAACAATCCGTGTGACTAAATACCTATTTCGAGGTGCAGAGGAATAATATAAACAATATATTATCCTTGTTGGTATCCTGTCAGAGCGTTCTCCATTGCTCCAAGATGGTGGATAGTACAGCGTGCTCCGCCGACAAACCACTGCTTCTCTATGAAGACATACCAGGAGGGATCGGGGGAAGTAACAGCGTCAGCTCTAGTTAGGGGCGGCTGTGGCTCAGTGGTAGAGCGGGTCGTCCAATGATCGGCGGTTCGAATCCCGGCTCCTCCTGTCCTGTCCACATGTCGAAGCGTCCTTGGGCAAGACGCTAGTTTATCTTGCACTTTGCCATCAGCACTAGATTATGCTCTTAGTCACTTGTTTTAGAGAGAAGATGCACTTGTGAGTTCTGGCAAGTAGTAGTACATTGGCTCTTCCTACGTTAAATGCAATTATTGTTAGTCGCTTTGGATAAAAGCGTCTGCTAAATGACTCTAATGTAATGTAATGTAATGCAAGACACTGAACCCCAAATTGCTGCTAGCGCCTTGCATGGCAGCTGCTGCCATTGGTGTGTGAGTGTGTGAACGAGAGGCCATTGTAAAGTGCTTTGGATAAAAGCGCTATATAAGCGCAGTACAGCTCTCTCCCTCCGTCCTGTTCTCTCCATCTCTCCGTCTTTGCGGTTCCTGTTCTCTCCATCTCTCCGTCTTTGCGGTTCCCGCAAGACGTTCTCTGCACTTTTCTCGTCTCTGACAGGAATAGAATACATGGAGACAGGTCCTCCCAGTTTCACAGAAGTGTGTGTGCATAGTTGAACACGGGTACATGGGTACACGACTAGGTACTGTACATGCATATCTAATATTCCTCTAATCCTCGCCATGGGAGCTGTCAGTCATCCCGTTGTCCTGGGGGAGTGTGGAGGGTGTGGTGTTCACGCTACAGTGTGTCAATAGAGGCATTTGCTGTGAATGTAGAGGACTCTCGCGTAAAGGTGCGTCTTACGCGATTGACCCGTCGTTTTGAACGACGAAGTAGCCTAGATAAAGGTTAGCTTTTGTTGACCCGTCGCTTTGCATGACAAAGTAAACTAGGGTAAGGTTCGATTTGTGTTCTACCTTCCACCTTATTTTCCTGTTTTGGTTTATTTTATGTCTATTTTTATGTGAAGCACTGCACTGCACGTGCATGCATACTCTCTGATGTAAAGCACTTTCAGCTGCATTTATTTGTATGAAAGGTGCTATCCAAATAAAGTAAAAAAAAAAAAAATATATATATATTTTTTAAAATTATTATTATTATTATTATAAACATACGGCAGGTTCTGATTGGACACCAGCAGCCCTGGTTCCATACTGTAGAAGGCACGCCCTCCATGCTCCCCCCGGAGGGAAGGACTGACAGGTCCCAGGGAGGTGGCCAGGGTGTGAAGGGCTTCACACTGAGGAGCGCTCCTCCGCTCCGCTGCAGCTGCAGGATCTTCACAGGGAGGATGACACCTCTACAGCAGGGAGCCGCTATCATCCGTTATCATCCCTGTCAGCTGGAGATGGCCACGGAGACGCCGGAGTGGCAGGGCTGCGCTGAGCACAACCTTCTCTCTGTCTCTCCAGCACCTGCTGATGCGGAATAAAGGGCTTTTAACTGACGCTGAAGGGGGATTGTGATTTTTTATTTTGTTTCATTCATACAAACGTTATCTATGTCGTTGAGGTAGAGGCATCGAGGTGCAGGTAAGCAATCATCTTTCTCGAGGTGATGCATCGTTCTGGAGGTCACCATGACGTTGCAGTTTTAGCCGATGCAATAATCTGCAGCCAGCTGCAGTCTGTCTGATCACACAGTGGAAAGCAGAGGTGAACAGCAGGAGACATCACATGAAAACAGACTCTCTCTCTCTCTCTCTCACACACACACCCACACACACACACACACGCAGTCACACACACACACGCACACAATCACACACACACACACACACACCCACGCAGTCACACACGCACACAATCACACACACGCACGCACACGCAGTCACACAAACACACACACATACACCCCCACACAGTCACTAACGCACAGTCACACACACACGCACACGCAGTCTCACACACACACACGCACACACACATACGTACACACACACGCACACACAGTCACACACACACACACGCACAAGCAGTCACACACACACACACACACACACACACACACACACACACACACACACACACACACTCCCAGGGCATGGAGTTTGTGAGTGAAACATCTTATGTCAGTTAAAATAGGCTACAGGTTATCACAACATCTGCGGTCAGACCTATGACATCTGATATCAGACAGTAGCTCACAGGGAAGCAGGACAAGGGCGCCCCCAAGGGGTGGACAGCGGGTGGCGTGGCCTCCATGGTCAAATTACTGGCCATCCCACTGCCCCCCTCTAACTGACAAGCCCATGCCATTCGATCTTTTCTAAGCATTTTCAAGCATTTCCATCCCAAGATTTTCATTGGCCCCATCTGTCCCCCGCCAGTCCTTCCCCAAACTAATGATCCAGCCCCCCCCAAGATGTCATCATGACTTTATCCCATGCTGATATCAGACTAGGAGCAGGTAGTGTTACTTCAGATCATCCACATCAAAGCCGAGAGGGTGATATGTTTTTCTTCTGGGGTCTCTGAGAGAGGAGAGATGGTGAGTGAGAGAGGCTGGGGAGGAGGCTGAGAGGCTGGGGAGGAGGCTGAGGCCCAGGCCAGGGCCCTTAGTGGCTGAACCACCCAGCTGTTCATTTGCTGACTGAAATGAGACGGATGCCACTCAACTGGGACAACTGGAGTCAATAATGTTGCCGCACATTTTTCAAGAAAAATATTACTTTTATTTCTTTATAAATCCACATATTTGTATCTATGAAAGCATAAAATTCCATGTCAGGTGGGTTTGTTTTTCTTCTTATTGTTGTCTGTTTCATAATTCAAAGGAAACATAGACTACCCAATCAGAGGGAATGGGGGGCGTGTCTCACATACAAACACAAACACAGCCAACATACAGCGAGGGCAGAGGCATGTGGCCATCTTAGAAACCGGCGGAGGGGATTAGCATGGCCTCCGTCTCTTCTGAGTTGACTTTGTGTGCCACTGACTATTGTTATTGAACTGAAATCACCATTTTCACCACCATTAAACAACGAACCGTGACGTTGGCGCTGTAGAGTTTTGTAGCCAGGACAGGAGACCAGCCATACTCCACAGAAAAAAACACTGATTACTCTTCACTCTCTTCCACGACAAATGGTTCTCATTATATTTTGAGTATAGTATTCAGTTGTCCACAAAGAGAGAGAGAGAGAGAGAGAGAGAGAGATACAGTGAGAGAAAGAAGGGGAGAGATAGAGAATGAGAGAGAGAGAGAGAGAGAAAGTCTAAGATTTAAAAGATTATAAAGTGCTCTAATAGTTCTCTGAACAACAGTTAAGATATTGGTGCATCTCTTTGATGTCACTCATGTGTGCTAATGCCTCCAGATCCCAGGAGGGAGAAAAAAAAACACTGTAGTGAAGACGTCTGTTAGCAGATGATTCAAGCAGTATATCCCCATGTCAGTAGACCCTTCAGTTAGCAGATATCTCGGTAGTAGACCTCTGTGTCATCAAATCCTTCCAGTAGCGTTACTCCTTTGATTTATGACTGTCAAAGGGAAGATAGGAGCTGGATTATCAGACTACCGAGCCGAAACACACTGCAATCTGCATCAGCATCCACAGGGTTCGTCAGAGACAGGTAATTCCAAATCAAGAATCCTGCGAGGTCCTCGAGGGTATTCCGTATTCCGTAGAGAGATTGCCAGCGTTCCGTTGAAATGTATGGCATGACCACCCATGTCAGAGATAGGGAGGGGTTTGAACCCATGTTCTCCTACTCCAGAGCCGGGTCCTGGGTAAAATTGCATAAGAGACATGGCGAGCATGGCAGTTCTAAGCCTGGGGACTCCCCTCCTCTGGTATCTACGCTCCGATTGGCTATCATCCCTTGTGTTTGTTCTGTGAATTTTGGGGACAAGAGGCGTGGAGAGAGAAGAAAAAAATTGCATCACTAATACATACAAGCTGATTAAGGAGAACATCTAATGGAATCATGACATTGACAATGTTTGTCGAGCGGTCTGACATGTTCAGTGAAGTTCCAGCTACTTAAACTTTAATACGCAGACCGCAGTCTGGTCCTACTTCACTTGTCACTCCTCCACTGTGACTTGATGCGGCCTTAAGTGGGAACCTGCATATTTCCAGAGAGTGCTATCATTATGGAATACAGAGTAAGCCCTTTTATAGCTGGCTCCTACCTTCAGTTCCTCCTCCTCCCTCCAGCCTTGGGGCCAATGTGTGTGATGTGTAAATCTGAAACAGAGAAGACACACCCACACACACACCCACATCAGTCCCAGGGTGTGTGTGAGAATGAAGCCACCACTACAGGCAGGAACGTGCAGGACTAGAGATCGACCAATAATCTGCTCGTCCGATAATTACGGCAGATATTCACGTTTTGGCGTCATATCGGCTATCGGCTTCATAAAGCGGATATTGCGTCACCAAAGAGCCATATAATGTTGGTGAGTGCTACCGAGTTAATTCAGCTTTCTCTCCTTGTCATTTTGTAAAAATAAAATGTAAAAAAAAGTTTAAAACGTGAATTGGTGATATTGAACCTCGGTTTTAAATATCGTCTATCTGCCACCTCAACTTGGCAACTATTGGTATCGGCCCAAAAAAACGCATGTCGGTCGATCTCTATGCGGAACAGCTAGCGGGAGAGTTCCAGCACACAATCAACCTCTTTCTGAGGCTGAAGAAGGTTCCACAGCTGTGGAAGACCTCCTGCATTGTGCTGGTGCCCAAAAAAGCACACCCCCAGTGTTCTCAGTGACTACAGACCAGTGGCATTGAGAGACTGGTTGTGCGGTTCCTTAGGCCCATGGTGAGCGACTTCCTGGACCCCCTGCGGTTCTCGTACCAGGCCTGAATCAGCGTGGATGATGCCATCATCTATCAGCTCCACAGAGCTTACTTACACCTAGAGAGGCCAGGTAAATGGTAAATGGTAAATGGACTACACTTATATAGCGCTTTTCTACATTAGTGGCACTCAAAGCGCTTTACAATGGCCTCTCATTCACCCATTCACACATACATACATTCACACACCAATGGCGGTAGCTGCCATGCAAGGTGCTAACCTGCTCATTGGGAGAAATTTTGGGGTTAGGTGTCTTGCTCAAGGACACTTCGACATGTAGACAGTCGGAGCTGGGATTCGAACCACTGACCCTTCAATCATTGAACGACCCACTCTACCAACTGAGCTACAGCCGCCCCTACAGAGGCCAGGAAGCACAGTGAGACCACTACACGATGACCTGCATCACAAACTACCTCACCGGCAGGCCACAGTATGTCTGACTGTATGTATGTATCCTATATTAATGCATTATATGTATATATTTAGTTTAATTTTATTTAATCTATTATGTATAAACCCCATTTCCCACAATGAATCTATATGAAACTTTCACTTTTTGAATGATCGATCTATCTATCTATCTATCTATCTATCTATCTATCTATCTATCTATCTATCTATCTATCTATCTATCTATCTATCTATCAAATGAGAATTAATTTTGCCCCCTTCTCTCCTCTCCTCTGTAAATTTTTTTTATCAGAAGCTGTAAATCTGTCCTGACTTAATCCTCTATTCCTCAGCTGGTCTTTTTTCACTTTCATCCCTCTCCCTCCACCTCTCTCAGCACAGACTATAAATCTCGCCTGCTCTTCATCTTGTGTCCTTCTCTATGGTTTTATATTATCCACCCTTTACAGGTGTTCTCAGTGTCTCCCTCTCAGCGACTCTCTCTCTCCTTGCTGATCCGTCTATCCCTGTTTTTTTCTTGTCAATATGTCTCCCTCTGTTCACTGACTCATGTTAGCCCTTGAAATCCTGCCTCAACTTTAATTATATCTTTCTGTATCTTTCTGTCTCCCTTCATCTCTTGCTCCATCTCTCCCCATTCTCTCCCTCCCTCCTTCTCCCTCTCTCTCTCCCTCTCTCTCTGTCTCACACACGCACACGCACACACACACACACACACACACACACACACACAGAGGCGCACTGCTGCGCCATGCGGATCTCTGTCAGCCTCACTGTGTCGCTGCGAGGAACGCTCAGCCACCTGGGAGCGATGTGTCCTGGCTGACATCCAAATGCATTATGGATGCAGAGCTGCAAACGCACACAGACAGCAGGTAGATCAACACTCAGAGCCGACAGGCTGGGGTCCTCAGGGGAGGGCCTGAGACCGTGGGTCGGGGGGGGACGCGGACGCCCGTAGCAGATAGCTCAACTGAGGCCTAGAGGCTTGACTGGGGGCTGGGGGGAGGGTGGGGGGGTGAGTCAAACACTGCTGTCCTCCTAGCGTTCAGTACATCGTACGGCCACTAGGGGCCAGTAGTGCACTTGTGGCTGCCGCGCTGTCTGCACTGTCACCCTCAGCTGCACTGTGAGCGAGCTACTGTCCCTCCTCAGCTCTCCCGTATGACAAATGGCTGCCCTCTCCCCGTAGTCCCAGCTTTCTATTCATGGGGCCAGCACACTGTGGGAATGCACCGGTGTTTGTGTGTGTGTGTGTGTGTGTGTGTTTGTGTGTGTGTGTGTATGTGTGTGTGTGACCGAGAAAAGGCAGACATTAAAGGGTCTGGGGGACAGTGTTTAAGTAGATATGCTGCAGCCCAAGGCCACACTGAGGTAATTTGTATTGGGAAGCAACAGGTCTGTGTGTGTGTGTGTGTGTGTGTGTGTGTGTGTGTGTGTGTGTGTGTGAGTGTGTGTGTGTGTGTGTGTGTGTGTGTGTGCACAAGAGACAGTGATTGCAGCTCCGAGCTGCAGATACTAAATGCAGAAGGAATACACGTGCTAGACAGCGGGTAAGAGAGTTTGGATGGGAACCACAGGAGTCCCACTCAGCAGGGAGGAAGGGGAAGACAGAGCGAAGGAGGAATGGAGAGAGAGATAGAGGGAAAGACGGCGTTATAGACAGAGGGAAGGAAAGACGGAGGAGAGGGGGAAATTAAAGGGCTTTGGGCGTGGCAGAACGGAGAGAGAGAGAGAGAGAGGTTCACATGGCGGAGGATAAGGGAACCGAGCAGGCTTTAGACGGAGGACGGGAAGATCCCCTTCCCCTCACCCTAACGCGGGTCTGTATCCTTTTCCTACCCCCTCCCTACCCCAACCCCTGCCTCTATCTGGGCCCAGGCACAATCACGCACACACAGACATACACCAGTGTTTGCCATGTCTCTCCTATGATGTTATTAGCCTCTCTTACTCTGAAAATGTAATTTAATGTTATTTATTGCTTTATAAATGTTCTTAGCCGGTAGACAAACATACTCCTGGAGCTTGCTCGATCGCCTTGTTGAGAGGGGTCAGGGATTTTTTTTTTAAAGCTCACTTATCTGGTCCCCGGGTGATTACTGTTTTTTTTGCTTCCCTCTGGAATATGTAGGGGTGGGACGTCTGCCCACCTCCCTTGTTCTCTGTAAAGCGCATTGTGTTGCCTCTGGGTATGAAATGCGCTATACAAATAAAGCTTTTATTGATTGATTGATTGATGGACACAGAGATGGGGGGAAGGTTGGGTGAAAGGGGGGAGGGATGAAGGGAGGGATGAAGGGATGAAAGGATGGAGGGATGAAGGGAGGGATGGACGGATGAAGGGAGGGATGAAGGGATAGAGGGATGAAGGGATGGAGGGATGAAGGGAGGGATGAAGGGATGGAGGGAAGGATGAAGGGACGAAAGGATGGAGCTAATGATGAAAGGATGAAAGGATGGAGGGAGGGATGAACGGATGGACAGATGGAGGAATGGAGGGAGGGATAGAAGGATGGAGGGATGGAGGGAGGGAGGAATGGAAGGATGGATGTAGGGGGGGAGGGATGGAGTAATCGAGCTCGTCGTCCTTTATTGTTGTACTGCTGTGTGATTTTACGATGATTTCATATTCCCATCAGCCCCAGCTGGCATGCTGGCACACAGCTGTATCTGTAAAGGACTGGTTCAGTGGAACAGTTTAACAGTATTTAGCGCAGCCATTGCATTGACTAAGCGCTGCCCCCTGGAGAGACAAGACCCTTGAAATAGTTCCTACACACACACACACACACACACACACACAGACACATACACCCACAGTCGCATATGTACACATTTCTAAATGACACATGAAACGAAATCAGTGGGAAGCCAGTTTGTGTCTCCACTATGGAGAAAAAAATATGGAGACCGAGCAAAGCTCCAATGGAACTGTCTCTACTCAAGTCGACACCTCCGATTGGCTGAACGTTGACTGACAGGAGCCACTCACCTATGAGAGACGAGACTCCTTGGTAAGGCAGAGCAAATAAAAAGGGCTGGGGTTGGTGTGGGGGTGGGGGGAGGTGGGTAGGGGCAGGACAAGGGGGGCGTGGCACATCCTGTGTTATTGCAAGACCGCGTCGCTCTCCTTCCGGCCATACTCCGGGTTCAAGTCCACCACCGTGGTTCCCTTCGGCGCTGGCCCGAACCCCCCCTCGCACCCCCCTGGCCCCTCCTGGCCCGGCCTGTCCTGCGGGGGGTGCGGCTTGCCGGCCGAGCCCGAGCCCGCGGAGGACGAGGGGCGTAGCGGTGGCGCCCCCCCGGCCCCGCCTGCCGCCTGGCCCCCGTTGGTCTGGGAGCACACGTTGCTGACGTGCGCCGCCTTCTGCTTGTAGTGGTTGCTGTGCAGCTTGTACTTCATGAGGAGGATGAAGATGAAGACGAGGACGGACGCCACGATGATGCCGCCGATGATGATGATCATGGTGCCGCCCAGGAAGTGGTCTCGTATGGAGTGGCAGCGGCCGTACTCGCGCTCGGTGGTGAACGCCACGCAGCCCACCAGGCGCGTGCCCGTCAGGGCGGTCACGCCGTCATCGTACACCGCCAGCACGCACAGGTCGTAGTCGCGCGACCCCGCCAGGTCGCTGAGCAGGAAGAGCTTGTGAGAGGCCGGGATCATCCTGGAGTGTGTGTATGTGTGTGTTTGGGGAGGGGGGCGTATGGGGGTGAGAGGAAAGGGGGAGAGGAAGATGTTGGGAGGGAAGAGGGAGAGAGGAGTAGGGAGGGGGGGTTGGAGGAGGGAGAGAGGAGTAGGGAGGGGAGGAGGTAGGAGGGAGAGAGGAGTAGGGAGGGGGGGTTGGAGGAGGGAGAGAGGAGTAGGGAGGGGAGGAGGGAGAGAGGAGTAGGGAGGGAGGGTTGGAGGAGGGAGAGAGGAGTAGGGAGGGGAGGAGGTAGGAGGGAGAGAGGAGTAGGGAGGGGGGGTTGGAGGAGGGAGAGAGGAGTAGGGAGGGGAGGAGGTAGGAGGGAGAGAGGAGTAGGGAGGGGAGGTTGGAGAGGGAGAGAGGTAGGGAGTAATTAAGTAAGTAGAATTTATTCATAGTACCTTTCAAAGATACAGAATCACAAAATGCTTCACAGTATTGAACAAATAGCTGTAAAAGAGACAACACAGTGCCTAAGAACGAGAAATATCACCACTGTGCAGAAAAAAGGATAAAAGTTCCAAACACAGACGATGATGGACAAAAATCAGAGTGAATACAATCAAATGGCACACTTAACCGCACCAAACCGAACCAGTTAAACGGCTGTCTGAATAAAAAGGTTTTTGGCTCGCTTTTTGAAGGTCTGACAAGAGTCTAGGGATCGCAATGATAAGTGGAGAGCATTCCACACTTTTGGTGCAATAGCTTGAAAAGGTTGGAGTGCCCGGGGGTTGAGGCGGATAGAGAGAGATGTTATCGATGGAATGATAATTTGAGGAGAAATTTGAAAATGGAGGTTCGGTGGTGGCAGTGAACCCATCAACCTCTACTCTTAACTCAGTGAGATTACATTTAACCTTGAGCTGCTCCAGAGAGACACACACAAATATACAGACATACACACACACGCACACACACACACACACACACACACACACACACACACACACACACACACACACACACACACACACACACACACACACACCTTCGGCAACTTGTTGTCACTCTCTGTCTGACACACACACACACACACACACACCAACCCCCCCCCCCCACACACACACACACACACACACACACACACTCAGGGACACACAGAGGTGTGTGAATGTGTGTGAGGAGGCCTACATGTATTATTCAGATGACACGCTCCCCATCCCATTGTCCCCAGCCGGGTTAGTTCAATTTATCAACCTGGGTGGCGGGGTGACGAGATGGGGAGTCTGGAGGCCGGCCACGCCCGCGGGCGAGCTGGAGGGTCTGCGGGTTGATTGGGGGTGTGACAGCATGTTCATTAAACATTTCTCCTGTGGTCACCAGAGCTGGGAGGGAGGGAGGGAGGAGGTGGGGTTGCTCTAGGCTAAGGTCAACCCTGCTCTGTGTTGAACCGTGGGCTCACGGTTTGCCGATTGAAGATGCCGCCCGTGGTGGCTAGCTGTCCCACTATATTGTTTGCTGTTGCCCTGTTTCTGTTACTTTGTGTCTGTCGAGATGTGTCTGCTCTACTGGTTCATGATCACCAAGCTCTCCTTAACATCAGAGCTTCATCTGAGACGTCATGGCTGTCTAATCGCCCTTTGCTGGATGGTGATCTACAAGCATTCCCCCCCTCCCCTGTGCTGTCGGACGTCCCAGCGTACCTGCGCCACCTGCTGCACGTCCATCCCCGACGGGAGCGCTGTCTTGCGCCTTCCCCCCGAAAAAAGCGCCTTAGAAGACGTGGAAAACGAGGTGGCGTGCTCGTCTGTCTCAAGGCCTACCTGTCAGCCTGTTGTGCGATCGTTCCACGACTCTCCTTCTCTCCTGTTACCCGGCATCTAAGAGGTCGGTGGATCCGCCCCGTCTTCCCGGAGCCCTCACCTCTGTTGTCCCCGGTGATTGAACCCTCTAACCCCGCTCTCCTGTCAGCCTTGGACCGGAGCCTCGGCTGTGGCGTTCGCCATGGCAATCTCCGCCCGCTGAGACGCGCCGCAGCCCCGGCCAGCCCAGAGCGGAACATTTGTTTGGCCCTGCTAAACGCTAGGTCTATAATAAACAAAACTTTTCTGCTGAATTACTTTTTCACCTCTCGCACCTTGGACGTTATGTTTGTGACGGAAACGTGGATCCATGCTGGCGAGTATACCCCCTTCTCTGAACTCCTTCCTCCTGACTGCTCTTTCTTCAGCTCGCCCTGCACCACGGGCAGTGGTGGGGGTATAGCTTCAGTGTTCACATTCACTGTCCTAGCCTGTTTATAGTTACTGTAGCTTTGAGTTGCAACTATTTGAACAGAACTTGTCCTCTCCTGTGCTCTGCGCGGTCATATATCGCCCACCGAGATACAACAAAGACTTTATAAATTACTTTGCGGACTTTCTGTCGGGGATTATTGTTAAATATGACAACATTTTAATTTCTGGCGATTTCAATGTTCAAGCCCACACAGTTGCTAGGCCTATCCCAGACCCTACTCCTTCTCCGTGACCTGCTGTTCTCGACCAGTTTGAGCCTGTGTCCCTTCCCTTTCTCTCCGAGGTAGTCAAGCATCTGTGGCCTACAAACTGCCCCACAGACAGCATTCCCTCTCACCTCTTCAGGGACGTTTTTGACTCAGTCAGAGCTAGTGTGTTGCTTTTGGTCAACACTAGCCTCAGCTTAGGATGTGTCCCTGTTGCCTTCAAACATGCTGTGGTGCAACCTTTAATCAAAAAGAAAAAATATTCATGCCTCCACTCTCTCAAACTTTAGGCCCATATCTCAGCTACCTTTCCTATCTTAGGCTCTGGAGTGAGTAGTCTATACCCAGCTGCAGTCCTTCTTAGCTAAGCATAACATCCATGAGAAGTTCCAGTCTGGCTTCAAACCGAGACACAGCACTGAAACTGCTCTGCTGAGAGTTTTTAACAATTTGATTTTAGCTGCTGATTCGGATAGTCCTGCCGTCTTGATGCTTTTAGACCTGACAGCCGCTTTTGATACTATGGACCATGCGATCCTGATTCAACGCCTCAAGCAATCTGTGGGCATCACAGGATCTGCCCTAAGTTGGTTGAAGTCCTATCTGACCGATCGGAGCTTCTCAGTGCAGTTAGGACATTTCCCTTTCGCTACCACCACTCTGACCTGTGGAGTCCCTCAAGGTTCCATCCTGGGCCCCATCTTATTTTTACTCTACATGCTGCCCCTAGGCTCTATTTTTGGAAAGCACAGAATCTACTTCCACTGCTACGCTGACGATGTCCAAAACTATCTGCCCCTACGGTCCAAAAGCAAGGACTGTATGCAGCCATTACTGGACTGCTTGAGGGACATCAAGTCTTGGATGAGCTCTGACTTTCTAAATCTTAATGAGTCCAAGACCGAGATCATCCTTTTCAGGGGACACGTTCCCTCAACATGCTCTGTCGATGTCCTGGGCCCCTTGAGCTCCAACATTCGTTCGTCTGTGAATAATCTTGGGGTGGTTTTTGACCCTGATTTTAAATTTGATAAACAGATCAGTGCTGTAGTAAAGACAAGATTTTTTCAACTGCGTCTCCTAGCTAAAACCAAGCCCTACTTCTCTGCTACTGACCTAGAGAGGGTGATCCATGCCTTCATCACTACTAGACTCGACTACTGTAATGCCATGTATGTTGGCATGGATCAGTCTTCCCTCAGCCGCCTACAGCTTGTACAGAATGCTGCCGCTTGCCTACTCACAGGCAAGAAAAAGCGTGACCAGATCACGCCAGTCCTAGCCTCTCCACTGGCTCTCGGTTCACGTTCACATCAATTTTAAACTCTTGCTAATGGTTTTTAAAGCCCTAAATGGCCTGGCCCCTCTGTACCTCTCCGAGCTCCTGCATCGCCACACCCCAGGCAGCCTTAAGGTCTTCGGACCAACTGCTGTTGGAGGTGCCTAAAACTAGACTTAAGTCTAGAGGCGACAGGGCCTTTGCGGCGGCTGCCCCCAGGCTATGGAAAACCAAGTTCTGTCAGTGCTCCAACTTAACGTCGAGGGCCTCAACACCGCCAAACTCGAAGTCATCAGACATCTCGCCGATTCCAATAAGGTAACAGCTGTTCTCCTACAAGAGACACACTGGGGGCCAAATCCACAAAAGGATTGCACGGCTTTTGCGGTGGCAAACCCCGTGCAAATTAGACAAAAGCCACAAAGCACACGCAAAGGGGGGAAAGCATTGCAAACTGCACCGATGAGCAAATAGCTCCACGGCTGCGCCAGGCTCATTTGAATGTATGTAAATTAGGTACTTCCATGCAAAATTGCCCCAAATAAGCCTTGCGTCTAATCCACAAAGACCATGAGCTAACTGCCACACACGGTTAGGGAGGTGCAAATATCGCTTTCGAAAAGCTGGTATTAACTGCAGCAGTCAGCGCGCACTCTCTCCTTCTGTCTCTCCTCAGAACTTGTGAAGTTTGAATGATATTGAATTGATATTGAATGATATTAAGGGCGAGATATATATAGAGGTGGAATTTAAAAATAAGTTCTGTCAGCTGCGATGCACAGAAACTAACAACTGATATTTTCTGCAAAAAAGTGCGGTCTGTCGTTTTCATTATGATCCAATCGGTGTTCTGAAATATGGATAAAAGCTTGACACATTGGGGAAATAAGATACGACTATATCCAAGATCTTATATCTATATACAAGAACAAATGTAGGCTACAAAAACATTGTAATATCATCAATAAGGCAGACTGGGGCGTAGCTTAAAACTTAGAAGGATCTGGTTTAATGAATCGCCCAGCGGCAGGGACGTAGGTAGGCTAACACCGACTCCCAAAATCAAACATACAGTAGCTCAGGAAGAGCAAGGAGGAACGCCCACCTACAGTTTTATATCCCACACAGAGCCCGCTCCCCTCCCTCTACAACCACAACCCGCACACACCAACACACAAACAGCAACAACATTATAAACACGGGTCGCTACAATATGATATGATATTTTCTGATTATTGGTGAAGTGCAGTAGGCGTTCATTTCGTAGGCTATCACGTTTCATGCAGCTCTCCCATCTCTCGCTGACTGAAACTTCACTAACCCTGTCGTTTCCATTCTGTGGATTTCTACAGTAGGCCTAACAGTAGACTAAAAAAGGAAAAATAGAATTAGGGCCAAAAGTTCTATTTACAGCCACGAAAAGCAAGCAAGGCTGAACCAAGTGATGTGTTTTTTATATCCAATCGAAATCCAAATCCAACTTTATGCCAAACCAGAAAAATATAAAGACAAAAAAATAAACCAGCTAAATTCTCTTACCTTTCCTCAGTAGTTGTAGCTTCCTTGTTGCTTGTTTGTTGAACTTCCTGAGTAAACAACCCTTCCAGTCTTTTTCCCCAAATTGTTTTGTAAGATCTATTTCAAACGCGTTTTTAAAGCGTTTTAATCACTTCCCGTCTACAGTGAGAGGTTCAAATCTAATAAATACATCTCTTGACAAATCAGATGTATCTCTCACCAATATTTTTGTTGTTTTTGCTATTTTTCTATAACATTAGTGTAATGTTACATTAAACTTACAGTAAAGTCTGGGTAAGTCTGACCAAGCCCCCTCGTATTGCCGGGTCCAAAGGGATCATGGCAGCAGTTATTGTAGCCAGACGAAGGTACCGTCATGCCAGGCGAGCGCAAGAACGCGTTCATGGCTAGTTGCAATCATGGGCGCAAATTGCACACAGTTGGCAAATATGTGGCCGTTTGCCCGAGCATATCATTAGAGCAAAATGTTTTGTGGATATCGTGCTAAACTGGAGCAGATTGCTGTTGCAATCGCTGTGCAAAATATCAAGCTATTAGCGGGAGCAATCCATTCTTTGTGGATTTTGGCCTGGGTTTCCGACGACAACCTCAAGCTGCCTGGGTTCCTCCTCGCTGGGTCCATCCACAGCAAGAAGCATGGAATGGCAACCTTTGTCCGGGATGGATTACACTGGTCAGCCACCAGCCAATCTCCACCTGGCTGCAACATAGAGTCACTGGTCACCAAAATCCAAGATACATCTGTTGTGAATGTATACAGCGCTGACTGTATCATCACTCCCATCTGTGCCTGCTCCCGCCATATATGCAGGTGACTTCAACTGCCAACATACAGATTGGGGTTACAACCACACATCACAGGATGGTGAGACGTTGAGTGAGTGGGCTTCTAACACTGAAGCACTGCTGCTCTTCGACCCAAAAGAGCACCCAAGCCTCTTTTCTGCATGCTGGAACTCCTACACCAACCCAGACCTGGCCTTCGTCATATGCCGCAGCAACGACCTGAAACCAGAGAGATGTGTCTTGGACAGGTTCTATTGTTCACACCACCAGCCATCCATCATCAAAGTACCATCGCTGGTGCAGCCGGTAGCTGGCAAACCAGTCAGGAGATGAAACTTCAGGAAGGCCAATTGGCAGTTGTTTATGGCAGAAACAGAAAGAAGAACTGCTGGTCTCCCGGATCCAGAAGCAGCTGATGTGGACGCTGCATACGCCGCCTACTATAAAGTCCTCCTAGGTGCAACAAAACACAACATCCCATGTGGCTACAACAGGAACTACATCCAGGGCTGGGATGAGGAGTGCAGCAGCCTGCTGCGCCAACACCAGCAAGCAAGCTCCAGGGAAGAAATGGACGCAACAGCAACAACCCTACTGCAGAAGCTGGACGACACCCGAAGGACCAGGTGGACTGAAGTGGTGGAATCTATCGACTTCACCCACTCTAGCCGGAAGGCGACCATCAACCTGCTCTCAGGGAGAAAAACAATGCCCCACAGGTGTCCAGTGACAGCAGATGCCATAGCTTCCCAGCTCCTGAAAAATGGCCGCTTCCCAGATGCAGACAAAAACACGACTGACCTCGTGTGAGGTATCTTCTGTCTCCAGGGCAGCCAGCGCCGATACCAACCTCTCAGGAGACTTCACAGCAGCCGAACTAAGTGCAGCGAGTTTGTCATACACCAAAGTGCAAGAACATCTCGCTGGCTATGCTCATTCTTTTCATTATGCTTCTGGAGGTCCAAGCTCCCAAAGACCTGGTGCCGTGCTTACGTCATAGCCTTGCCAAAGCCGAACAAACCTGCCAAAGACCCAAAGTCCTACAGGATGATCCACAGCCGCATCGAGCCAGTGGTGGACCCACAACTCCCACCAGAACAAGCCGGCTTCCACCGAGGCAGGTCAACAGTGGATCAGGTAACGCTACTCACTCAGGACATCGAAGACAGCTTTCAGGATAACGAGAAAGCTGGAGTAGTATTCCTGGACCTGACAGCCGCATATGACACTGTCTGGCACCGTGGACTACATCTGAAACTGTTGAAGACAATCCCGGACCGGCACATGGTGAGGTTCATTATGGAGATGCTATCGAACCATAGCTTCGCCATACAGACTAGTGATGGCCAGACCAGTAGGCTCCGAAGGCAGAAGAACGGTGTCCCACAAGGCTCCGTCCTCTCACCAATGTTGTTTAACATCTACATTCACGACCTGCCGGATACAACATCTAGAAAGTATGCCTATGCGGACGACTTGGCCATCATGCTTCGACAGCCAACATGGAAGGCGATGGAAGATGGCCTCAACCGAGACATGGGCATCCTAGCAGACTACCTTGAGAAGTGACACCTTCAGCTCAGCGTAGGCAAGACAGTGTCTGCAGCATACCACCTCAACAACCGGGAAGCAAAAAGGGAACTGGACGTGTGTGTTGGCAACAACCGTCTGGAGTTCCATTGATTGACCGACACAGTCCTACAAGCAACACCTGGATGGAGTGAAGGCCAAGGTAACAGCAAGGGTCTCGCTCATCCGCCGCTTGGCGGGTTCGACTTGGGGAGTGAAGTAGTTTTGTGCTGTTTTAGACATAATTCACTATTGCTAACGTGAACTTCAGCTTCTGCCACAGTAAGCGAGAATTGTACTATCTGACCTGCTTAGGCCGCAGTGAGTAGAAAGTGTGTATATTTAAATAGCCACACTGAAGTCTGACCTAATAGGGAACTTTCCTGGCAGCATTTATACTGACCAGTCTTTCACTAAGTAGTACCAGCAGGTGCAATTGCACAACCAGACACTGGACACTCCATAGCCTAGAAGGTTCCGGTCGTCCTGCGTACGGTTTAATTCTGGCCTGGGGGTGTGACCAAATGACCATATTGAGCACGATTGCATTCTTCACCCAGACATGATTTGTCTCATGACCTAGTTAAAGAACTTCTTAAGGGGGAACTACAAAATGTTAGCTTAGCTTAGCTGCTGCTCTCTTCCTGCTGCTTTCTTCCCTAAATGCTCTGGCTTCCGCCTTCCACTCTGCTACGACAACAACAATGTAATGTATGTACTCTAGGCTAGAGTCTAAAGCTCGAGGCTAATTTGTAACAGCTACTACAATGCTTATTGTTTAATAAACACCAGCGTCTGTGACAGCTTCTGGAAAACATCTGTCTGGAACTGAATCCATTTAAATCAAAACATGGCGTCGTTGAGGCAGGATTGAACTGAGCTGACCAGCCAGGACTCTGGAGGATCCATGTATCTGCACGGGGCTGCCTACCAAGGTAGGCTAAGCAGTTTTGTCTTGGTAACAGTATCCCTGTGCGGATGGGGGGACCTTCCCGGAGCCCTTAAGGGTTGAAAAGCTCATCAATAAAGGACCAGATCTAAATTTATGATAAAATCAGTGAACCAGACAGGATGTTGGGTGTAAGCCATGCATGACGTAGCACACTAACAGAGTGTTAAATGGTGTTTTAATGTTTTAATGTTGCATGCCACATAAAAGTCACTTGGGAAAAATAAAACAGGACACCAGCTTATTTAGAAAGAATAAATGGCCTCGGTTCTGTCAGAATAAGACAAAGGACTTGACATTTCCCTTAATGAATGTGTTTAAGTGCAAAAGCAAAAGAATGGTGTGGACCGACTGCAACTGTGACTTTGAGCCAGAGACTAGGCTTGCACTAAACTTAATTTGAGCGTGAATTAAATAGTATTCCCAGAAATATAAAGGTTTCAGTCAGAAGAATTAGGGAAACCCCCAGGGCTGTCCGCAAAAATAAATTGTGACTGTGTCCTAGAACAATAAATGGTGCTCTCACTGCCCCCCCCCCCCCCATTTTTCTGCAGGGGGGGGGGGGGGGCTGGCAGAAATGACATGGAGATGACAGATGATATGGAAATAATATAGGCCGCGCAAACCTATGTTCAATAGTTAAGCCCCGAAAAAGACAGTGAGACACCATTAACGATAAAGATTAATTGGCAAAGTGTGGCCGGCGAACCACAATGTTAACACATTGGAGAATGAACATAGTTGAATTGCTGGAATGTCACAAAAAAAAAAATATATATATATATATATAAAAAAAAGAAGTAGATAAAAAATCTCAAAGTGGCTAAAGTGTCTTTGTATGCTAATGTTGTACTGTTAACAATGCTTTAACACCGCTGAGAACATGCTACGCTAATATTGCTGTAACAATAACCTTGTAAAAAGAGAAGCCAGCTGGTCTGGTAAGAACTAAAATGACGATTAAGAGGTGACCAGAGTTTTGGAGATGAGGAGCTTTGAACTAACTCTGACCGCTATTCAATGACAATCTGTAACAATAGCAGTTTGATTGGTCTTGATAAAATTGAAATGCTAAAATATGGTGTAATGTATTTTGGAAGTGGTACGGCTAACCAAGAGCAAGTGAAATTATGTATTAATGCTAAAATAACATTTTGAAAGTTGCTTCTCTGACTGTATAAGAGGCGGAGTGAGAGAAGGGGAAAGCATCTTTCCTGTGCCTGGTGTGTGTGTGAAGGAGCCACTAGGCTATTAATAGAACAGCACAAGGTGGGGGACCTTACACCTCACGCTCTCCCGCTCACACACACTCAAGAGTATATCAAAGACACATACAGTACTGTAAAAAAGGAATCCAGTTAAATAGCACCATTTCTCCAAACACAGACCAAAATCTTAAAACATACAGATGAGTACGCAAGTCAATTATAACTCAAAAGAGCCTTGTGTGAAAAACACTTGTATGGAATGAATTGAAACAGCTAACTGAGAAAGGTATAAGGATGAATCATATTGTATATAATACAATAACTATGGTTAGTTGTTAGTTAATCATGATATTAGACTATTGTGCCTGCAGATCTAAATATCCTGAATATATTATTTAAAACAACAAGAACCTGCTAATGATAACTGAGCCAGTACTGTCTGCAATAATGAGTTTTGTCTCCCCAGACAGTCAGGAATGCTGTTGTGACATCTGGAGTGACCGTCACCTGGTGTAAAGGCATCCATTATTATGAAGAGAGCTACACACAATGTAATTCCACAAGTGGAATGTAAAGAGGACATGTGTGCTGATAGCCCAGAGAGTGAGATCTATTGTTGAACTAATTAATGTCGTTATAGAAGGATGCCATGTGACCTACTGACAGTACCTGAGGGAGACATACTGGCAAGTTTTAAAATTGGAATACCTGAATCTGACTTGAGACGAAGTTGTGAAGGAGAACTGACATCTGCGCGTCTACCTACGTCAGTTGATTGACCACCTGTAGTAATGGCGTGCGGATTTAAGACATTTCCAACCAGTGACCACGCGGTAAATCGCCTGGTTGCCATTGACCGTTCCATGTCCTCCATCTTGCAGGCCCGTAGGGAGGCTCGTTATTAAGTTCCTGATCAAAACTTTAGTAATACGACACCGCTGTTTAAAATCTGTCAGTGTATTTTACCTGCAGGATGGACGAGGTGCGGCGTGGTGGACCGGCGGTGCGGGTCAAGCGGGTGACACACCACCGAAAACATGACAAGAGTGGTCGATTTGGGGAGACTGGGATCTGATGCTGCCGCAGCCCTTTGGCAGCTGGCCATGTCACGGACCCCAACTCCGCCTGATACCACCCTTTACCGTAAGAAATGTATCTCCTGACTGGAGAGATATTTCTAGGACATCCAATACTACTACATCCAATAGTTAACATGGGTTTAAGTGAAATGGAAAGAGTGTTACCTTTTCTTTCAGCAATGTCTCTCAACCCTGGATACGACCTAGCAACCAAACAATGAGCCTAGCAACCCAAACTAGCTAATTCCATAGTCTACTGTACCCATATATCTATGACTGTAGCTACCTGATATTGCTAGATAGCAATGAGCGAAGTGTAGGCTACTGCATATTTGCTGTGCAACATATAAATCGTCCAGCTGTCAAACCTAGTTGCCAACAAACTATGTATGATAGCCAGACACCTGATTGTCCTCAACTCCAAAAGTATTATTTTCATGTCGTGGTATATTACTGTCAGTCATATCTTACCTTCATTGTGAGTTGATTTGCAAGGACGGGATGTGTCATATCATTATGTGAAGCAACAGGGTATTAGAATCCAGCAATTGCCTCTTCACACTGTGATATATTTGGATGCCTTATGTATACTGTAAATGAATAAACGAGGCGGAGACCATTTTCCATACGTCTGGCTTCTTTTACTGCAACTCTCAGACTGACGTGACAAAATCATATCTGGCTACTACAAAGAATGTGACGTAGCCTACAACTGACAGTGATAGGCTAATGTTATAACATGAAGTGAAAAAACAGTTTTTGATTGGGGGACAGTGAGGTGTCTGGCTATCATAAAGAGTTTGTTGGCAAATAGATTTGACAACTGGACAATGGATGCGTTGCACAGCAAATATGCAGTATCCAACACGTTGTTCATGGCTAGCTAGCAATGGTACAGCAGGCTATGGGATTAGCTCATTTGGGTTGCTGTCATAGCCGGCGCATTAATTTAGATCGGTAATTAAACTTCAGCCGAACTACGTGTGTGTATACACGGTTTTAACGCACGTCTGCTGGCCAATGAGAAAAGAGTACTAACCCAGGCCATGGTATAAAACTACATAAAAAAACTAAAAATACACCCCTACACTCCACTTGTCCTTGACACAGTCAGGGCCATATTCCAACTCTCTTCTAGCACAACAGGTGGCATATGAGGTGAAACTTTTATGCAGACATATTACAATTTCTGCAGAAGATGATAGCAGTGGACCACAGCCAATGAAAAGGTTGTTTGATGTCGGGGCCAGGGCAGCGGGGGGGGGGCTAGGAGAAGGCTACGGGATGGCATGCAGTCATCATTAGCGGCTAGGCTCGGTTGCTCACTAAAGCTCCTGGAAACATCGTTAGTGTGTCTGTGTGTGTGTGGTCTAGTCTTACGGGAGCGTACCGGGGTGTGAGGGAGAGGTCGTTAGGGTCAGGAGATAATAGGCCCAGGTGTAGAGTGTTCAGATGGGGCCACAGTCAGGTCCTCTGGCCCAGCTGTGATACATGGACCTGGGGCGGGAGGCTCTGGTCATCATTAGAGAAGGGGCGAGGGATGGATGGATGGCAGAAGGTGAAGGTGATGGTTAGGGGATGGAGAGAAGGATGGAGTAAAGGAGGGTAGACTGTGTGTGTGTGTGTGTGTGTGTGTATGTGTGTGTGTGTGTGTGTGTGCCTGTCCAGTCCATCAGTTTTCCCATTGGCATAGTCCTTGTCACCAGTTTTCCACTCTGTCACTTCTGAGGAGAGGAACCTGAAGCAGGTTGGGAGGTGGCTTGTGGCGGCATGGAGGGGCAGAGTGCTGACAGAATGGGAAGAGTTTGGGGGTAGGTGGAGGACACAGTGTGTGTGTGTGTGTGTGTGTGTGAATGTGTGCGTGTGCATATGTTAATGTCTTGTGTGCCGCAGTGTGTGTGTGTGTGTGTGTGTGTGTGTGTGAGTGTGAGTGTGTGCGTGAGTGTGTGCGTGTGCGTGTCCACGTGTGTGACAGTGAGTGGGTGTCAAATTTTCTCATCACCTGCTGTCTATAATAGCTGGTGTGATTCTGCATAATT
>NC_140234.1:15767286-15772286 GCF_949987555.1 Borostomias antarcticus
ACACACACACACACACACACACACATACCCACACAACCAAAATCACTTAAGAGACTGCACAGTCAACACTTCTTTTAAATCCTTCCATGAAGCCGTTACATTGGTCCACAGAGAACCATTGCAATTGTGTGCTGTCTATTACATCACTAAACGGTTGGCCTTTCATACTCTGGAGTCAGAGTAGATAATATCCCGCTCCATCTAATCCCCAGTCAGGTCAACTCACAGTCATCTCTCTCTCCTCAGTCCATGGATTGGCATGATGGATGCTAAAATGACCTCAGCTTATAGCACTAACTCACCTCTACAACATTACCAACTCCATTACCACTAATGGGTGATCGCTAAAGGCTAATAGCTACCGGAGAGCAAGGCTATATGCTGAGGTTGTGTGTAACGGGTCAGTTATCAACACTGACAAGAAAGAAAAAAAAGAGAGGCTCATGGGGTTAGGAAATGGCTAATGACTAAGGGCGTATATGTCAAAGTGGAGTTATGCGGGCACTGCAAGGCCAAAGTAGAGTTATTCTCACTCAGTGTTTCTGCTGTTACATATTCTAGTACTTGCGTCGTACATACCTTAGCTGTGCAGGGGTTGGTAACAGTCAATCAGTCAGACAGACAGACCTCCAGACAGACAGACATACATACATAAAGATAGACAGACAAGTAGACAGACAGAAAAGCAGACAGATAGACAGGCAAACAAGCAGACAGACAGGCAGATGACCCACCTGTATATGAGTATGTCATCCGTAGAGCTGTTGTACTGTATCTGGTACATGCGGACCCCCGGAATGTGGTTCTGGGGGGGCCAGCGGATGGTCACCGACGACGACGTCAGCTCAGACACGCTGACCCTCTGCTGGTCGGAACGAGCGTGGCCCCCGCTGGCGTTTGACTTGATGGAGGTGGGGATGTCCGAGGGTCCAGGGTCGGGTTCCAGCTTGGAGTCAAAGTGCGGAGAAGGGTTTACCACCAGCTCCACGGGCGCCGTCGCCTCTCCGGCCGCGTTCGAAGCAATGCACGTGAACTTCCCAGAATCCTTCACGGTGGCGGTCAGGATGTCGAGTGAGCCGTTCTCGTAGCAGACGGTCCGCGACGTGTTCCCGATCAGCTTTCCGTCCGGGCTGACCCAGTGCGTGGAAGGTTCCGGGTCCCCCACGGACTTGCAGCGCAGGCTGACCTCCTGGCCCTCCATCACAAACATTTTCGAGGTGTGGCGCGTGATCATGGGCGGCTCGCACACAAACTCCTCCTCCCGGATGGTCCAGAAGTACTTCCCTGCTAGTTCCCGCGGTGAGGCGCACGTCTCCAGGTCGTCCTCCCGGGTCAGCCTCCGCAACCAGACCAGCTCGCAGTTACAGTGGAGCGGGTTCCCCCCGAAGCTCAGAATCAGGGCGGAGAGCGGAGAACCCTTCATCCTGGCGTAGACGGGTATCCTGAGAAACAGTGGGTCCGGGGGGATCTTCTTCAGCTTGTTGGAGGTCATGTCCAGACGCGCCAGCTTGTGCAGGTTGGAGAAGATGCCCTCGGGGACGAACTCAATGAGGTTGTGGTCCAGGCCCAGAGTGTTGACGGAGGCCAGCAGGGAGATGGTGTCCCAGGGGATGTCCACCATGTTGTTGTAGGACAGGTCCAGGTCCTCCAGCGTCTCCAGGAAGTCCTGGAAGGCGCCCTCAGAGATGCTGTGCAACTGGTTGTTGCTGAGGATGAGGTGGCGCAGGTTCACCAGGCCCTGGGGCAAAAGGAAGGAGGAGAAAGGGAATTCAAGTATGTCATAAGTTACTGTGCTCACTGTTAAATATATACGGTCGTTTAACCGTAGCCCTGGGAGGACAGGAGACACAGATAATTGTGCTATAGATGATATGAATCATGATCCAATAAGAGGGGGCGGTGGGTCATTACTACCATTTTACCGAAGACCATCAATAAAAGTCCTTCATCATTGTGCCATCTGGAAGTGATAGATCAGGAGTATCACCCATCTCAATACCACTGGACCCCACGGCACCAATAACTATTCATTCACATTACATCTGGAACTAATGCTTCACTAGGAACCAAGCGAGGCTAGTATCCCTAGTATCCCATATTACACTGGGAGTCGAGTACTGTGTAATGTCTCTGACACTTCCATCCGTTCACTGTTCGGCCTCTGGAAACGAGAGATCGTCTGTGTCGACCATCTCAATGCCCCGGCAACCCCGCGGTACCTGGAAGTGCGTGTCGTCCAGGACGGTGAGGCGGTTGGCGTCCAGGTGCAGGGCGTGCAGGTCCTGCAGGTCAGCGAAGGCGTAGGGCAGGATCTGGCTGATGGTGTTCCGGGACAGCGTCAGGTGGATCAGGCTGCTCATGTTGGCGAAGTCGCGGTGGCGCAGCGTGGTGATGAAGTTGTCCATCAGCCGCAGCTCGGCGGTCTGGCGGTCTACGTTGGGCGGGACGAAGAGGAGGCCGGTCTTGGCGCAGAGCACCGTGTAGGAGGGCAGAAGGTTCTGGCAGGTGCAGCGCTTTGGACACAGCATGTTCTCAGATGTCGCCGCCGGGGCCAGCAGCAGGAAGAGGAGCACGGTCTCCATGGCAACACCCCTGTCAATCAAGGGAGAGTGGGCGGAGATTAATGGGTTGACGTGCCGATGATGCGCTTGCCTACTTTTTCAATTTATCTCACGTATATGAAACTTTTCTAGGTCTGACAAAACTGGCAAGTCTTCAATCTGTGCGGAAGGCTCGCCCTGCCGTGAATACAAAACACGATTTGAAAATGTAGTTTTCCAAAGTGGCACACTGATATGACCTGGAACATCAATCTACTTGTGCCACATCTGCTTGACATCCGACTAGTGCCAAAACTGCTTATGTAAAATTGCAGCTGCATTATGAAATATGCATGCCTTCCTAAGGCAAGGTTTTAGAGTGAGCTGAATGTGTAGCCAGGATGATCTGGGAGAGAAGCTTGCATCAAATGCTCTCGACATGCTCGCGCACACGCACGCACGCACACACACACACACACACACACACACACACACACACACACACACACACACATACACACACCTCTCAGGCCGGATATCTGCCACTACCATCCTCCATCTCAAATATCATTGCTCAGGCCGATACACAAATATTTAAATATGCTGAGCTGCTCAAGAACAGCTATTGGCTGATATCTGATACCAGTTGTTTTCTTTATTGTTTGTGTAACAGTGTCAATGACATCAGATTGTGAGGTCGGAATTACCCGTAAAAACAAATTCTTGAAATAACATTTCTGCTAAGCAAAGATAACACCTCCCAATAGGTAGCTAAACAGTAGGAGGGCCTCTGCATTTGCAGAAAACTCACCAACACAAAATTGACAT
Organism: Borostomias antarcticus; assembly: GCF_949987555.1. Taxonomy (NCBI): domain Eukaryota; kingdom Metazoa; phylum Chordata; class Actinopteri; order Stomiiformes; family Stomiidae; genus Borostomias; species Borostomias antarcticus. The sequence continues at coordinate 15,770,655 of NC_140234.1, forward strand.
AAAACAGCAAGAAACTATGCAATAGAATCCATGAAAGCTGATGAATAGGCTAATATCAAATTTGTGTAGACTTAGTTTTAACTACTTTGTGAAGCCTAATGAACATTTCAGACTTCCAGCTAATGGCGACACTTGTGTGTTCTTCTCTACTAAAAAACCCTCTTGGGACTTCTCAATTCAATACTTCTAATTGGTCTAATTATGCTCTTTATCTGTGCTCAGAAACAGATATTATTAACCCTTTCTTCTGTGACTGGCCTATGCATATCCTTCCATTTCCATAATGTTTACATATTGTATAACTGCATGATGGTAATTATTTCCAGTGCCAGGGAACCCACTATGAAAAGAGCCTAGCTGGGGTGACATGACAGGGAGGAAGAAATATGAGGAGGAGAGGAGTAGGAGAGGAGAGGAGGAGGAGAAAGAGAGATTGTTGTCTGCAGTTACAACTAGATACCAAGTGGTGGGGATGTTGAGCTATACACTTACGTACACAAACAATATCTGCACACACACACACACACACACACACACACACACACACACACACACACACACACACACACACACACCAAGTGAGGAGGGAGTGGGAGTGCAGCTCGGTTAAAGCGAGTCGTCTATCAGTGGCCCAGAAAAGACACTGCATCTCTACGGCGCCCTGGCAAGACACAGTCCCTGGTCTCCATTACAGGCAGAGTGAGAAGTCACAGCACACACACACACACAGACACACACACACGTACTGTACAGTGCTTGACATACACACCGCGCATGCACATTCACACACACACACATGCGCGCACACACACACACACACACACACACACACACACACACACACACACACACACACACACACACACACAGACACACACATACAGTGCACGCATGCACACACAGCACACAAACACACACGCCCTCCAGCGAGATAAACCACTATTATCTATTACCCACACCACTAAGAAAATGTATGCATAAAAGCGGCCCGTATGCTTACGCCAGTGCTAGATCAGACTAATTGTCTATTAGTTGTCCTGTCACTGTAGCAGCTACGCTGAAACTCTGAGTGTGTCCCAGAGTGAATCACACCACTTGTAACGAGCCGCCTGTGCATATTAACGAGTTGGGAGAGTCTGACGAGGACGCGGCCTGGCATGCGCGCAGAACGGAGCCCGAGGTACAGCCTCTCGACGACCCGCACAGCGGAGGTTGTTTTTTTTGTCGCCGGATGACTTGAAGTACCGCGGGAGGTTATGACCATAATGAGATGATTTAACCGCAAATGAGTCTCACGATGAAGGGGTCCACCGAAACGTGGCGAGCAGGCTCGGGGGCGGACGTGGGGCGGGCTGGCGGGGATAAGGTTCATGGCGTTCAGAGTTCAGCGCCCTGCGACACCTCTGCCCGGCCAGAACAAGCGGCTCTGACCGACATCAATATTTTAGAGCGTAGGTATAAATTATGGAGTGTTTGACCCATATGGGATTACCCTTTCATTGGAAATATCCACGTGGACGAATAGCACCTGACGACACGGGAGGAGAGGAGAGGATAAGAGAGGAGAGGAGAGGAGAGGAGAGAAGAGTGGGGGAGAGGAAAGGGAGGAGGGTAGAGGGAGGAGAGGAAAGG
>NC_140234.1:15774786-15782286 GCF_949987555.1 Borostomias antarcticus
AGTCCAGACATTCTGGTAATGGGCTGCACTTGTCTCCTCCCAAGGGAACTCTGCCAGAGGCTCTGCTGGGACATTTAAGTCAGAGCTGGGAGACGGGCAAGGGGGAACGGTTTGAGACCCACTTTGCTACAGATCTCACACTCATCCTGCGGGGGGGGGGGCGTGGTTGTGGTTGTGATTGGTCAGGGTCGCCGGCACAGAACAGCCGGTCAGCCGGTGGGGTTTGGGAGTTATAAGTGAGCCAGAGGAGTCTGGGGCTGCTTAGGTAGTGTTTGCCCAGCTGCTCCCATGTGACCGGAGTGTTTGCCACGCTAACGCACTCTTTAGATTTGTTCCTGCACCGCCGACGGCCCTCTCCCAGTCAAAGACTCACACGCTACATTGAGCCACATTGATGGTCGGGGGGTGGGGGGGGAGTTGGGGCTTGGAAATCGGGCAAGTTATGTGCCTTACCCCTGCTTACTGATTTTGTCTCTGTCTAGGCCTATAGATTCAAGATCCGTTTTACTAGCCATGCATATTTCACACATCAGTATTAATAATCCAAAAACAGTATCAATTGTTATTCGTCTGTTGTTAACTATAGCGGTGGAGGGTGGGATTGATACAGACCAAATGCTGTGGGGACTTGGTATCTATAATAAGGAAATAGGTCCCAGGCGTGCTGATCACCCGGCCCTGCTAGACCCATTCGTTTAAACCACTTGTGTGTAGTTGGGCTGTTTGTAGCCTGGTCCTGTGTTGACATGTACGTTGAACCACATGTGTGTGTATCTGGGCTGCTGCTGTGGCTCTGCTGAGCTTGTGTCTAGCTGTGTCTTTGTTGAGCATGCTCCTTTTATATAGCCTACTGTGTATAGAGCTTGTGTCTAGCTGTGTCTTTGGTGAGCAGTCTCCTTTTATATAGCCTACTGTGTATAGCCTCTACTTTCAGGCCTACCTGGCCTGGCCTCCAAGATCAAAACACTTCCAAGATCAAAATCCCAAGATTCTTCTTTTCCAGAGACTTCCATGTGTACCCGACTGTGTAATGAGTTGTCCATTAAATAAAGTGGCCCTTTTTCTACAAAGACGTTGCTGTGTGTTCTCTGTAACTGGTAAATGGACTGCACTTATATATCACTTTTATCCAAAGTGTTTTACAATAAAGGCCGCTCATTCACACACTATTCAGAATATTCAGAACACAAACCGATGGCGGCAGCAGCCATGCAAGGTGCTAGCCGGCTCATTGGGAGCAATTTGGGGTTCAGTGTCTTGCCCAAGGACTTCCACATGTCGTCTGGAGGCATGTACAGATTGTACATTTGTGAAAGTGGTATCTGGTGTTATGGGTTGGGAATAGGCTGTTGGGAATAACCGTTGCTTGCTACTGCATGTGAAAAAAGACAACAATGATAAGGCAAATGGTCTCATTTCAGCTGACAAATATACAACTAATTAAATAATTTCAGTAATAGCATGATTGCTCTGAATGTTGCTCTAATGTAAATTAGTTGAAATAAATGTTGGTGTAGGACAGCGCAGCAGACCCATGAACACAGGCCCAATACAGAATAGCTTAATTCCTAAAAAACATTTTAAATTAAGAGGCAGCAAGACAAAAATGTATCATATAGCCTAATTGCAATTTTGCATATTATGAACCAGTGACTTCCTCAGGGACCAGGGCTAACTCAGGGACCAGGGCTAAGTCAGGGACCAGGGCTAAGTCAGGGACCAGGGCTAAGTCAGGGACCAGGGCTAACTCAGGGAGAAGGGCTAAGTCAGGGACCAGGGCTAAGTCAGGGACCAGGGCTAACTCAGGGACCAGGGCTAACTCAGACCAGACATTTCGGTTCAGAGAAATCAATCTGTGAATGCGGGCTGGTGACAGATGGGACCTGAGGCGATTCACAGCGTGTTTGAATTGGATGTGATTTCTCATCCTTAAACAGGCAGATTTCCTCACACTTCAATAGGCAGACAGGGGTTAGGGGTAGACTACTAGTAAACAACGCACAGTACGCAGGTGCTTATCATTAGGGTTACTGCAGTGATCGCCCTGCCAAGTGAAACCAGTTTAGTCCAGTCAAGACTGGTGTGTGTGTGAGGTGACTTTGTGCTATTATTATTTAAATAATTTAACCAGCAATTATTTCTCTGCCGACTAGCAGAAGCAGTGCAGTCATGTAAACTACTATCCACACACATCCCTTCTGTAGTCATAATCTTTTTAATTTAAACACAAATATCCACACACTCTCATGCTCAAGCACAGACTTACTGTAACACAGAGACTTACTGTACCTGTCAACATGATCTGTACCCTCTCTTTCTCAGAGACACACATTAATTTAATTCCAAAAGGCTTCCTGATGTAGTCTCTCATCAGTATTTCTCACACCACACAGACTAATCTCGCTTGCGTGGGTGTGTGTCTGTGTGTGTCTACATATCTGGTGCAAATTAGTTTAATTGGTAAAAACTGACTCCTCAGAATAAACACCGCCCACCTGCATGATTGAATTGCTAGCTTTTCCTTGCTATTGTTTATGAGAGTCACAGGTGTTGGCAGATAGGCCGATATCAAGCCCAAGGGGCAGGAGAGTGAAGGGGGAAGCACCACTGATGAGCGACGCAGTGACACCTGTTAAGACTAGAATGTGCTTGTGTGGTGAGAATGTGTGTCCGTCAAGTGTGTTTTAGCATGCTAGTGTTTGTGTGCAGGTGATGATGCACCCTGTATCCCAGAATATGGCACTCTGTATCCCAGATCTGTGACAGATCTGATCACAGCCCCCTCCCTCCCCCCCCCCCCCCCCTCCCGCCCCTCCCCCTCAGCCAAGGCTACGGTATGGCTGCCATCACACCTTTGTCACTATGATTAGACCTGCTGGGAGACAAGCACACACACACACACACACACACACACACACACACACACACACACACACACAGACACACACACACACACAGACACACACACACACACATGCGACCAGGGGGCGGGAGGCTGCCCCAAGAGCTAACCGAACAGCTGCCCCAGAACAAGACACCCTGATTCAGCACCATGGACAGCGCTGCTAGGTAGCAGCACGCCGCAGGCCACTTCAGTGCCATGGACAGCGCTGCTAGGTAGCAGCACGCCACAGGCCACTTCAGTACCATGGACAGCTACCGTAGATTGAATGATCAGGCCCTGACTGTGACAACACCAGCTGGAGTGAATCAGCTAACGAGCCAAAGCACACCACAAAACCCCAGTCAGGGAGGCTAAAGCCTTCTGTACACTGTGTGAACCCACGATTCTGAGGTCGTAAGGTGGTCGTGGGTTGTCGCAGACAATCGTAGCTCATCGCATGCAAAATCGGGACTCGCAAGTCGCACAGTGTGAGAAGGTGTACGATCTGCGATTCATTGCTACGACGTTCTACGACGAGTCTACGACCTCCCAACAAAATATCTGGCATGTCAGATATTTCTGTCGTAGATCGCAGATCACATAGAAGTTTAGCCAAGATGAATTGTAGGCATAATCGTGGCTGACAGAAATCGTATAGTGTGAATACAAATCCCATAGTGTGAATACACACGTCGTACAGTATGGTCGTATGGTCTTGAGACGGAGTCCCGGTCATACAGTGGGAAAGGATCCCCGATCGAAATGATGTTCAGTCGTACAGTGTACAGAAGGCTTAGGATCAGTCTTGAGACTCGACGAGTACAGGGTGGTAGCTTGGCTGTCGACACACTCGTTTTACCGGTGAACTAATTTGCATTTCTCCCTGCTCTTTCCAGGAGAGAGCCGCCGTATCCCCAGCATGGCAGAGGAAGCCCGGGAGGCCGAGCAGATCCGGACAGAGTTTTTTTTTACCCTTTTTGGGCTTTTTGAGTTTTCGTTAAGAGAATAAACTCACTGAGGCGTGAAATAGCTTACTGACTCGCTCTCCTTGTTGTGCTCCCCCCTACCTGCCCTGCCCGGGTATCACCACACACACACACACACACACACACACACACACACACACACACACACACACACACACACACATACACTACATCTTAAATGGTGTTGAGAGACTCGTGTTAAGGTATCTGATTAGTGGGAGAACATTTATGCTGAGTTATTGACTATGGCAAATTTTAAACTTTAAAACATGTAAATAAAACATGTAAACAAGGGTTAGGGTTAGGGTTAGGGTTAGGGTTAGTATGTAATGTAATGCATCATCCCCAACATGGGTGGCAGCAGTGAGTAGGCTAAACAAAGCGGAGAGCGCTGAATCGCCGTTAGAAGAAGACAGTCGATGCGCTGTGGATATAAAACATTTAAGTGTACAAATGTGCCTTTTATTTGAAAGGTGGGGGACTAGAAACTGTAGCGACCTCGGAGAAAAAACTTTCATCTTTCCAACGATGTTTTTACTTTGGTGAGTAACGAAGCGGTTTTGTCTGTAGACTCGGACGAGCGGGCCGAGGAAGCGCATTCATAGGTAAATTGCATTGAGAGTAACAGGGTGTTATCTGTAGGATATCGCCCTGGACCAGGGTATGGTGTCATCGAAATTGTAATTTCACCACCTCCCTCAACCTTTCACATAGCTGTGTTAACCTCATTTATGACAGGATGACCTCCAGGAGGTCAACACACCTAGACGTTGTCTGCCCTAGAATAACCATCCTTTGTTCCATTGTCCCCCTGAAAGATTTACCGCCCTTTCTCATGTCACATGTCTGTATTCTCGACCACTGTTGATGATGTCCGCCATTTCTTATGACGTGTACAGATGGGTTAGCCAACCAAATCTCTGATAGCATCACATCCATGTATTGCTCTAATATAAGGACGCGCAAGACGAGCCTACTTCGCTTCTGTTGGATACCACTTACGTGCGTTATCCTGAAGTCCTTGCGCTCATATGTTTTCTCAATAATATAGTATTAATAATAATATAGTATTAATAATAATACATGTGTTATAATTAAATCTTCTCAATTTTAAACTTTTTTTCACTGTTTCTTTTAAACTCTCTATTCTCTTTTTCCATATATGATATGTCTTGCGTTGTTTTCTTGTTTTGTGTACCATTTACTATTAACCTTTTTTTTTTTACCCCAGCAACTGATGCGCGAGAGGTAATGTTTTCGGTGGCGTGTCCATCCATCCGTCCATATGTACATTTGTCTGTTAGCAGGATTACGCCAAATCTACTGTGGATCCGAATTACGGGGCATGTTCACAAGCCTCCCAAACATGGCTGGCCATTCACCACCATTTTTTGGACCAGGATTACGCAAACACTACCAGACTGATTTTAGAAAACTCGGTGGTGGGGTGTAGCATGGGCCAATCTGTTCAATTTTGGCACGTACAGAGCAACAAAATGCATTTGCTTGTATGAACATGTGCTATATAATAAAGTTGACTTTGACTTTGGCACAGCTGCAGCTACAGACGGCAATACTGTATCAACCTATTACGTGGCTGCAACTGCTAACGCTCCAAGTGGCTCCCACATGATGGCTTAGATGAGGAGAAAGCCTCTGCTACCACGGTACTCAAGATAAGTAGGAGAAGGCGACAGTCACTGGTGGGTGTCCCTCGTTCACCATGATAGGAAATAAGGGGAACATTATTTCAGAACAATGGTTCCGAGGAGACAGAAAAAGTGAGATGGGGTATATATCATGTTTAATTTCCTAAACACCACATTTCAGGGTCTTACATGCCCGATTAATCTCCTGAGATAGTATGGGAGCCTATATCCTGCCAAAGATGATCAGACACAGTGTGTGTGTGTGTGTGTGTGAGTGTGTGTGTGTGTGTGTGAATGTGTGTGTGTGTGTGTGTGTGAGTGTGTGTATGTGTGTGTGTGTGAGTGTGAGTGTGTGTGTGTGTGTGTGTGTGTGTGTGTGTGTGTGTGTGTGTGTGTGTGTGTGTGTGTGCATGCATGCGTGTTACGACCCTTATGTTGGCCTCGGTCTAGGGGAGGGGAAAGAGGAGCCTATAACAATGTATGGCTTGGGGGATAATAGTGGGATCGCATCAACGGTGACCAGGAAGCAGAAATAGACACAATACAATACTGATATACACAACGCCGCAGGGGAACAAGGGAACTGAGGTGGCAATAGCACAGGAGTAGAGCAGCCGACCGGGAACCGTAAGGTTCTCCAACCGGAATCGAGTCGAAGTATCTTTGAGCAAGACACTGAACGCCAAAATGCTCCCTAACCAAAACTAAATGTCTAATAGAACATGACCTCCCTAACCAAAACTAAATGTCTAATAGAACATGACCTTCCTAACCAAAACTAAATGTCTAATAGAACATGACCTCCATAACCAAAACTAAATGTCTAATAGAACATGACCTCCATAACCAAAACTAAATGTCTAATAGAACATGACCTCCCTAACCAAAACTAAATGTCTAATAGAACAGGTTTTGAGCGTAAGATTGAACATGTTTATTAGCGGCGCATTTCTTTCAAAACCATGCGTTTTTTAAGACGCAACCCTCCTGCTTCTGTGAGTAGCCTACCTTTGAAATTTATCTGCGATAGGCTACTGTATCGAGTAGTTTTGGTCCCAGAACCAGGCGGAATGACCGTTGAACCTGATTTCGCTAATGGGGGGGATAAGGGACTGCTAGTCCGTCAGGTTAGCAGTCGTGTGAGGGGCTACCTAGTTTAGGTGCTGCGAGACTTAAGTGGAATTATAAGTGGACTTTTTCAGTCATCTAGGCTGCAACCCCCACTCCTTGTCGATCCCGCCCGAGCCCAACGCAACTGAACGCTATTTCAACCCAATAACGTTACTTACACTTACACACCTACATTACTCGTTGATTACTTAAGACTGTCACTACAAAACACTACGATGACGACCGAGTTCAGCTAGAAACAGGTAAGCATGCGAGTAGGAGAAGCCATCTATTATAGCCATTTGGTAAGGATAATTCATGTAGATGATAATGTGAAAATATAAGTGCTTGACATTGTGTAGGGCACTGTGTATTGACACTTGGGCTGTGGGAGTGACAGCGTGTAGCAGCATGTTATGTTTTATGTTTCGGTGCTAGTAGACCCAAGTTTGGGGAGATGCCATTTGGGGAAGAACCGTGATGGGGATCTCTGTTCCTTTTTATGACCTGCACTAGCCTCTTGCTAGCAAGTTAGCGATAGCACTAGCGTGTAGCACTGTTGACACTTGTCATGTGGTTTGTCTAAATAAACGCGTCGTCATTCGGTCGAAGCTGTGTGATGAGCGAGCAAGAACGCTACACAGTTCAGTTGAATTGCTGCTTGCGGTACTCAGAACGTTGTCCTTTACACGCGCGCATGTATTACTCACACGCATGGGTGTGGTATGTGTGGCCGTGTGTGTGCACGTGTGTGTGCGTGTGTGTGTGTGTGCGCGTGTGTGAGAAAGAGGGAGAGAGACAGTGTGTGTGCGCGTTTGTGTGTGTAAGTTTGTATGTCTGTGTGTGTTTGTATGTCTGTGAGTGTGTGTGT
>NC_140234.1:15787286-15802286 GCF_949987555.1 Borostomias antarcticus
TAGCTTCCCCACTTGCTCCAATACGCATGCGCACAGCGCGCAGACTGGCTATTCACCGTCTGTAGGCTACACTCGCGGCTCACATTCTCTCTCTCATTCAGGGTCCAGGTTGTCAAAAACAAACATTTTCCTTTAATTTCTTCAGAAACAACAAGCTAGCCACTGCTCGCTAGGCCGCTCTGGACTCTTCTGGAACACTCACTTTCGACACATTATTTAGACACGCAGGAGTTTAAGAAAACATCTTCTCACTCCCAAAATTGGCTTAGAGTGCATCACTCCAATAAACTGAAATTACATTGGCTTAAAGCTCAATGAGATAACTTTTTAATAGTTAAATATTCATCTTTGCTTGCTATTAGTTTATGAATTGGTCTTAGCAAGACCCCAAAAATAATATTTGTGACATGAGACTGCATGAGTGAATTTATTATTTTAGAATTGTGGTGTACTGGCTAGTACACTGGCGGGAAATCTTGTGGTGGAAACGGACGTGATACCTGCACTGAAGCCATCCTTCCTGAAAGTCAATTGAAGTAGTTTTTCCAATCCAGTCTGCTCCACACGTGTTTGTCATCATATTTCTCTCCCATCATTACAGCGAGTGAGTGGGGGATTGTGGGAAGTGTGGTTCTTAAAACGCAGTGCCGATTTTATCATGACCAGAGGGGCTGCCAAAGTGCCGGGTTATCTCATGTAGCTTTAAGCAAACAGGATAAAAGAAACAAAGCATCATGGTAAATGTATTCCAATAAAGAACACATATCACATCTATATTTTGCAGACCTCTAAACAACTGTATACTGTACATACTGTCCTCCCCTCCCCTCTACACTCATGTATACATTATATACTATACATTATACATCATATATTACATGTTAGCTCCCAGGGTTGGTAGATATCACCCCTGCAGCCTCGGTTCTAAGGGGAACGGCTTTCAGTGTTTGGTCAGCATCCTCTGCCAAGCTGCAGCTGGATTCCCTGGTCCCCATGGACTGTTTCTAGAGGACAGAGTTTCAACTGCCTCTTCAGGACTGCTTTTAAGTTTCCCCATTGTCATGTAGGTGTGTTTGTTGTTTCTTTTGTAGAGAGTTGTTTCATATCGGTCAGTAATGTCTTTTGTCTGTTGTTGTCTGCAATCACAGGGCACTTTAAAAAGAGACTCAGTTCTCAAAAAAATGTGTATAATGTATTTATAACTGATTAAAAAACACACCAAACATCCACCAAACCGTACACTAGCATGTCCTGTGTACTCTACGCTCACCTCCTCATGTGTTAAACACGCCTGGCACATTGGATTAGTCACTAAGAGGATAAGGGAGAGCTTACCAGCTCGCACGGTGTGAATTTGAAAGAATGTGTCTTGTTGCCTATAGCTGACAGATAACAGCTTCATCCAGCAGGGATTCAACACGGGCTTACGGAACATGTCAAGAGGTGCCCCTACACATTCACAGCTATCTTCTAGGATACACGGGCATAAAGTATAGCCTTATACCTCAGCTGTCAGTGTCTATGAGCATTTCATTATGGCTTCTTAAGCAGCTCTTTAGAGAGAGACACCCCCGCATGTTGTCCATGTCAGAATCATCCCAGTGGAATACAAACCCCCAAAGAGATTTTAGCCAGAGCCAAAGGAAAATCACAAGTGCCAAAATGCTTAAACATTTAGAATAAAAATAGCAATTCAAATCCTCTCTAAATGTGTTTGATAGCTTGTTTCAAGTGCAGCCCATCCCTCTTTCTTGCATTGTCCATGGTTTGGACCACTAATAAACGAGATAATTAATAGACAGGTTATCAGTATCTTAAACATTTTGTCTTCAAATCCATTTTGTGTCATGTCGGAAGATTTCCCGCTCGGCATAAAACCAAGGTTTCCCCCAAAAATTGTGTGTGCATCACCCCCAAAGACCCATCACCCCCAAAGACCCATTCTGAGCCAGGGAAATCCCTGCAGGTGGCGCTGAGCTGCTCATCAGTATAAACCTCACTTGCCGCCCTCCCTGGGCTCAAACCCAGATCCTCTAACTGATAAAACACTCGTGACGTGACCACCTTCGGGAACAGGCGATTTATCCAGTCACGGCACCGAAAATCTAGCAATTCGGATGGCGTTGAGCAGTCGGTGTAATCCCCTGGGTGACACTAGTGCCGTGTTCTACCTTATAAATGAGCCAGCTCTCACTGCTCCAGTCACCCTGGGGAGAGCAGAGATGCTTGCTTGAGTCCAGACCCTCTGAATCCACCCAATCTGGTCTGGCATCGTGAAAAATGATCGGTCCAATGAGTGCCACGGGGGGATTAACGATTAGCCTATCAGCGCCACGGGTGGACTGACGATTAGCCAATCAGCACCATGGGGGGGGGGGACTCACGATTAGCCAACAAGCTCTAGTGATTGGTTAGGGGAAATGTAATCCCCCTTCCCCATGGAAATCAGTTAGAGTGGAGCCAATGCCAGACTGAAGATGGAAATGCTGCGGAACGAGTTGACAACAGTCTGATATGCGTCAACACAGACGCAGCCTGCCTCCTGCATGTTCAACACAGACGCAGCCTGCCTCCTGCATGTTCAACACAGACGCAGCCTGCCTCCTGCATGTTCAACACAGACGCAGCCTGCCTCCAGCATGTTCAACACAGACGCAGCCTGCCTCCTGCATGTTCAACACAGACGCAGCCTGCCTCCAGCATGTTCAACACAGACGCAGCCTGCCTCCTGCATGTTCAACACAGACGCAGCCTGCCTCCAGCATGTTCAACACAGACGCAGCCTGCCTCCAGCATGTTCAACACAGACTGCCTCCTGCATGTTCAACACAGACGCAGCCTGCCTCCTGCATGTTCAACACAGACGCAGCCTGCCTCCTGAATGTTCAACACAGACGCAGCCTGCCTCCAGCATGTTCAACACAGACGCAGCCTGCCTCCAGCATGTTCAACTGAGCTGCAGTGGAAATACCGCATGGGTGTGTTTATATTATGTTTATGTAACGTGTGTGTGTGTGTGTGTGTTTAGGTGTGTGTGAGTGTGTGTGTGTTTGTGTAGGTGTGTGTGTGTGTGTGTGTTGGTGTATGTGTGTGTGTAGGTGTGTGTGAGTGTCTTTAGATGTGTGTGAGTGTGTGTGTGTGTAGGTGTGTGTGCGAGTGTGTGTGCGTTTGTGTGTGTGTGTGTGTGTGTGCGAGTGTGTGTGTGTGTGTGTGTGAATGTGTGTAGGTGTGTGTGCGAGTGTGTGTGTGTGTGTGTGTGTGTGTGTGTCAGCGTGCAGTAACAGGACCATATGCAGGTGGAGTAAACACCAGCAGGAAGGGGTGTTGGCGACCTTGGTGATTCAGGCTGCCGTAGCGGTGGGAGGCCTATGGAGGCTGACAGGTGTCACACAGCACAGGTAGCGAGCACATGTTGTTTTCCCCTGAGCTCACACGGGCGTCCAGGACATGTACATGCAGCCTCAAGGCACGCTCCCCCGACATGCTGCCTTCATACAACATGAAACACACCTCGCGTGGGGAAAAAAAAATCCCATAACAACCGTCGCTGGAATATGGAAGTGGAGTTGGAGGATGTTTAGAGATTGTGTTGTTGAGCCTCGCGGCTGTCGGTCGATCATGTTCTCTCCAGACGTATTGGAGGGGAAGAGACAGCTTGAGCATGCAGGCTGATACACACACTCACGCACACAAACACACACACACACACACACCGGTTTACACTTGGTATGTGTTCTGAGCAGTAGGTGTGTGTGTGCTGTGCTGGGTGTTGAAGGTCTCTGATACAGGGAGACTACAGGGCAGTAGTTGTCCAGATGGACAGGACATGGACAGATTGCCCTCCAGCAGATGCTTTTTACACTGTCCTCACACTGCCTGTCCATCTAGGCAACTACCAACCAACTCGTTGACTCGCCCAGAAAACTTCCGGTGTTAAATAGCACAGCACAGATTCAGACTTCCCACGTAACACGAAGAAGCTATCAGCGGATGCCAGATTAGCAGCCCTAATAGCTTTCTATTACTAAACTCAGGCAAGGAGAGAGGGAGGGAGAGAGAGAGAGAGGCCGCGGAAAAAGAAACATAGAAATGCTGGTCTCATTCTGAGCACAGCTGCAGTCCAGCCCTGCAGAAGGACGATGGGCCTCATTCACACCAAGAGCTCTCACAAAGCATGCCCTCTTAATCCCTATTTACGCAGTTTTCATGAAGATTCTGAAGTTCACTGATGTTTTCTCATTTGCGATTTGTTGTCGTACGCATATTTGAGTGCTGACAAGTAATACTTGGTTAGTATATTTCCTTCAATTCTACAGTTTAATATTATAGCGGATTTAAATTACATTGGGGCGGCTGTAGCTCAGTTGGTAGAGTGGGTCGTTCAATGATCGAAGGGTCAGTGGTTCGAATCCCAGCTCTGACTGTCCACATGTCGAAGTGTCATTGAGCAAGACACCTAACCCCAAATTGCTCCCAATGAGCAGGTTAGCACCTTGCATGGCAGCTACCGCCATTGGTGTGTGAATGGGTGAATGAGAGGCCATTGTAAAGCGCTTTGAGTGCCGCTAAGGTGGAAAAGCGCTATATAAGTGCAGTCCATTTACCATTTACAATAATATTTTTAACAAGTATAATATTTTGAATAATCATTTTCATCATTTTACAAAGCACTGGTCCACCTCAGGTAACTCTGGGTAAACCTTCCCTCTCCACAGAGAATGCCAATATAAAAACCGCAGAAGAGCGCATCTCTCTCCAGTGCTGTCCTTGACCAAGACGTGGACTGGGATTTATGCTTGATCCTCAGGCGCAATGTGTATGTGTGTTCTGTGTCACAGCTCATTAACATGTGCACCTCCTGCATACAAATGGATAGCAAATTGGGTAAAAAAAAAAAAAAAAATATTTCCGAGATTAAATAGCCTATCAATAGCCTAGTGTGCCTATCACTTTTCTATGTGGTCAGCTACAGTTTACAATTAGACATTTAGCAGACACAAACTATTATCGTTGATGCAACTCTGTGTACAGAAAAATAAATTGGTCAACATTTTATTCCCTATCGTTCGAGAACTTCAATCTTACTTGCTGCTAATCCAAAGTCCCTCTGTCACTGATGAACCGCTGATGAATTAGTAAAGTTAAAATGAACCAGTCTCACGATACCAGACAAGTTCTCCGCCTCTGAAAGTCTGGAGGCCAATCAGAACCACCGCTACATCTCAAATAGGGTGAAAGACCCGCCTTACTGGAAATGATGTGTTACAAACAAACTAGAGAATCAAAACAAAACATTCACCGCCCCATTAGGAAGGACCGCCCTAGAGACGGATTGATTTTGAAATCTGGACGAATGTCTTCAGTCTCTAGTTGAGTGCAGCGTTTAGAGAAAAATAAACTGACCAGTGAATGGGCACCCGTGACTGTGAGAGACTGTGAGGCGCTCTGGGAAGGGTCCAAGTGGTTTGGATACTGCAGATAGGATAGCTTGCTGATTTTGATGCAGCTGTCAAACAGACCGGGTGTCGCAACTAAGGCTCTGTTTTGCAAGTTCTGAATTATCATTTCTAAAACTTGGCTGACGGTGCCGGTCCACCCAGAGACCCAGCAGGCTTGGGTGAAGTGTGAATCTTCTAGCTCTGCTGGAACAATCCCAGCATGCATCAGTCGTGTCCTCACAGTCAGACAGCTGTGGGTGTGAGGGCAAGCAGCGTATCATTGTCCTTTAGCTCCTGTCCCTGACACACACACACACACACACACACACACACACACACACACACACACACACACACACACAACCTCTCATTACATGAATCACTCGGCCTCATTAATCCACATTAGCCCGTGTATAGAGCAGGCCTGAGCCTGAAACACAGACAACCTTGACTGAAGACGTCCCCGCCTCCCCTGGTCCTCCTCCAACTATAGACTAAAAAGCTGCTCTTTAGAAGAGCTTCAAGACTCTCAGAGAAAGGAGGCCTCACACTGTGACGAGAGAAAAAGGGCTATAGACGCAAAAGTACAGAGTTTCACTGTGTTTCACACAGGGCTGATATTCATATTCGGCCTCTATGGAAAGTGTGTGCAAGGAGGATCGTTCGCCACTGGGTCTTTAGTGTAATAGCCATTAATCCGTTTTATGATCATCTTTACTACTGTACTTCATAGGCCCTCTAGTCATTTTCTAGCATGTTAACTCATACCTAACTTTACGACCAGTGCGGACAGGCGTCGTTATATGCTTTATGTTGTCAATCGAATCGAATGCTTTTAGTGGCTTTATTGTCCATACCTTGTCCTTGATAAGCTTTTACAGGGCTGTTACAGGCTGACTCGTTTGCCCTTGCTCGGAGTAGTGCACACAGGCATGCACGTACGCACGTACATGGCCCTGATCGTCCTGCTCCATTCACAACCCAACCTGTCTGGTTAAGGGGCGTGTCTATTTGACCCCTCCATTACAGGAAGGTGCCTTGTGAACCATCCCGACCGCCCGCGCTCACATCCTCTTTCGCGACACACAGGCCTACGTTCCATTTCTGTGGTTCCGTCGCGTTCGTCCTCGATGGGTGTTGTCACACGCAAGTCTCTTTGGTTTGTTTTTAACCTCGTCAGACTAATAAATTAGATTAAAAAGGGAGCAGAGACTCAACTAGACGGTGTCTGCAGCTCTGCGGGAAATACCGCCGGTACTGGACGGCCAGTAATGATGAGAGAGAGAAGAGGTGAGGAGAGGTGAGCGGAGTGAGTGAGAGAGAGAGAGAGAGAGAGAGAGAGAGAGTGAGAGAGTGTGTGTGTGTGTGTGTGTGAGAGAGAGAGAGAGAGAGAGAGAGAGAAATGGCTTTTCCCTGGCTTTCATCTCAGCTGTGAGAGAAAGAGAGGATGGATGGGTGGAGAGTGGAGACGGACAGACACAGAGACACAAAGGCAGAGCTTTATCTTCAGAGCAGAGACATAATTGAATAAGAGATTATACGAGCCCGTAGTGATTTGACAGCTCCAACAACTCTGGGACAGGCTTAGAGAGAAAGAGAGGGGGGGCTGGGATGGGGGAGTGAAAAGATGAGGAGAAAGAAAGGAAGCCCATTAAGCTGTCCACTCTTGATCAATGTTATGTCTTCAGAAATTATTTGGGATGAGTCACATCAACATCCCATGGACTGAGAACTGTGAGTCAGGGTGGAAAAAAATTCCCTCTGATGTGATCAGTAAAGCACACAGCCAAGTCCTGAATGCAGATTCCCCAGGGTAAAGCTCTGAAAACAAAGAGAGCTAAGCGAATGATTCATTTGAAAACCTTGTAATCAGTGTTGATAGTAGTGCAATTTACCTTATATGTAGTGGCTGGATATCATTCTGAGCTTGTCTTGTGAGGTAGCCGTGCCTCTCGCACCCCCACTGGGCTGCGCTGTGTGGACACGCCCCTGTGGCAATCAGTACCTCCAATCTTCCAGTCAAATCCATCCATCATCAAATCCATCACCAAATCCGCCTTCTTCCACCTCAAGAACATTTCCAGACTCTGTTACTCTCAGACTCGGTCGCTGAGACCCTCATCCATGCCTTCATCACCTCCTGTCTCCACTACGGCAATGGAGTCCTGTTCAGGGTACCCAGTAAGGCCCTGGACAGGCTGCAGTACGTGCAGAACTCAGCTGCCAGGGTTCTCACCCACACCAAGCCCTGGAGGCACATCACCCCAACCCTCATCCATCTCCACTGGCTTCCGATCAAGTCCCGCATCTCCTACAAACTCCTCCTCCTCACCTACAAATCCCTCCACGCTTTTGCCCCCCAGTTCCTATCTGACCTTCTCCACCAACATACCCCCCCATCCTGGAACCAGCGGCCCTCAGACACGGGTCTGCTCTCCACCCGCCGCACCAGCTTGCTGACCTTTGGGGACAGAACCTTCAGTGTGGCAGTCCCCACCCTCTGGAACTCTCTCCCCACAGAGATTTGTAACGCCCCAACCTTCATCTTCAAATCAGCCATCAAAACCACCAGTTCACCACGGCCTTTGGCCTGTAGTTAGTTAGTTAGTTAGTTAGTTAATTGGTTTATTTGCCCATCTTTGTTTTGGTCTGTCTCTGTTGTCTGTCTGACTTATCTATCACTGAAAAGCGTCTATGGGTTTTTAGAAAGGCGCTAGTTTATTATTATTAGTAGTAGTAGTAGTAGTAGTATTATTATTAGTAGTAGTAGTAGTATTATCATTATTACTATATCACTACTATTATTATTATTATTTTTATTATTATTAATGTTATTAATGTTATTAATGTTATTAATGTTATTACTGTTATTAATGTTGTTATTAATGTTATTAGTATTGTTATTGTTATTGTTTTTATAGTATTATGAATATGAATGCTAATAGTATTATTAGCATTCGTTTTATCATTATTATTATTGTTATTATTATTATTATTATTATCATTATAGCCCCTGCAAAAATAAATCGATCATACAGTACAATCAAGTGAGGTCAGGGAATGTCAAGTGTAGGAAGAGTCTGATGTGTCGCACATCTCGCGACAGTACATGATCAAAGAAGCTACAGTAGCAGCCCAGTACAGTTGCAGCCTGGCTGCGGGCTGTGTGTTCCCGGGACAATGATCACACATTAATCTAGCAGATAACCCCCCCCGCCCAGGGAAGAGAGCAGCTCCGGACTCCAGCAGTCCTATCAATGACGGGAGGACAATATTACAGATATTAATTGAATTATGGAAATTAGATGTCGCCTTTTCCCCTCTATCTAAGTACACATTCTCCACGATTGAATGGAGCCCTGATCTGTGTGTGTGTGTTTATGTGTGTGTGTGTGTGTGAGAGAGAGAGAGAAAGAGAGAGATAGAGAGAGATAGACAGAGAGGGAGTGTATGTGTGAGAGAGAAAGAGAGAAAGATAGAGTGTGTGTGTGTGTGTGTGTGTGTGTGTGTGTGAGTACAGAACAGCAGGGGATGGCGTGTGGAGCTCAGATTAGCTTACGTGGCTCGGAGGAGGGATGCGTGTGTGTGTGTGTGTGTGTGCACGCGCGCGCTGTGGGGTACAAAGCTGTAATTAGGAGAATCAGTGCCCCTGCTGGGATGTCCGTAATGGAATTTGGATGAGCTAGGAAGGCTGGGAACTCAGTACTGATAATACAGCAGCCGTGTGGAACGCTGTTGGAACGTCACCAGCCGTGTGGAACGCTGTTGGAACGTCACCAGGGGCTCTGACAGCAGAAAACATCCCATTTCAACATGAAGGAACATTACAAGACAGAAACAAAATAATGAACACAACAACAACAGCCTGTCTTTCTGTCAGTCTTGGTAGGAAGAGCACATCAAACTCAGTCATGAAGCTGGCCTGTCTGCTCGCGGGGAGTAAATCAAGGCTGTGGCTCTCTCCTAACCGGAGTGGCTGTGGAGGCCCTGGTGTTTGTGTGTGATTGTGTGTGTGTGGCCCCCTCCCTGGTTGCCTGATGGTCCCCTCTGCCCCCCCATGACTCTGGCTCTCGCTGTGTGAGATTGGGATGATAATATTACAGTACAATCGAACCAGAACAGAGATAATATCCACATGGCACTGTCCCAAGTCTCCGAATAGAGCTGCCACAAATAAGTAGATAAAAGAGGCAGCAGTGTTAGTGTGATAAGACAGCGAATGGCGTGTTGCTTGCCCGTGTGTGTGTGTGTATGAGGGTGTGTGTCACCAAAGGCTGTCAGCAGCAGGAACATCCAAAATACACAGGTTAAAGACAAGTCAGGAAACGGCTCTATTCTCTCTCTCCCTGTCATCTTCTTCTTCTTCTTCTTCTTTTTCCCACGGCGCAGCACTGCATAGCGCTGTGAGCATCCTGAGCCAGATTCAGGTCAGGCTAAGAGATGGCTCGCCTGTTGCCAACGCGTTGGCGATATGCCATATTAGATCTCACAAATTGAGTTAAACTCTATGCTATGTAACATTTAGAATCAGCCGGCTTAACAAAGCTGTCATTGGATGATCTGGATGGATGATTAGCATGGCTGCTAATCAAGAGGGATCACCGTTCATCCAACCGGTGTCCTGCGCTCGCTCAGGTCCTGCGCTCGCTGCCTCTCTTACTCTCGCTGTCTTCCCGCCGTCCGTTTATTCAGGGCATAAAACATAAAAGTGCAGCGCTCTGAATCCCTCTGTCATAACTCTTACATCCTGTCCCTCGCTCTCTCTTATCTTATTTCACTCCTCATGTCTTCTACTTCTCTCAGTCATTTCTGATTACAGTAGCTGACACCTGGAGAGAAACAGGGATGGAGAGATAAAGAGAGAGAGAGAGATAGAGAGATGACACCTGGAGAGAAAGAGGGGGATGGAGAGAGAGAGAGAGAGAGAGAGAGAGTGCTGACACCTGGAGAGAAACAGGGATGGAGAGATAAAGAGAGAGAGAGAGAGAGAGAGAGAGAGAGATAGAGAGATGACACTTGGAGAGAAAGAGGGGGATGGAGAGAGAGAGAGAGAGAGTGCTGACACCTGGAGAGAAAGAGGGGGATGGAGAGAGAGAGAGAGAGAGAGAGAGAGAGAGAGAAAGAGAGATGACACTTGGAGAGAAAGAGGGGGATGGAGAGAGAGAGAGAGAGAGAGAGAGATGACACCTGGAGAGAAAAAGGGGGGTGGACAGATAGAGGTACACAGGGGCAGACTGAGTGATAAAGTGAAATATGACCATCTGTTCAGAGCAATCCCCAAACGAGAGCCTCTCCCCTTTCAATATCCCCATGCAAAGCTTCATCACACGCAGTTATATCTCTTTCACGATTGCGAGAGGGGGGGTGGGGGTTGTTGTTGTTGTCGATATCAAAGATGGAGATGTGCACACTGACGTGGAAATAGGCAGACAGAAGGTACAGTCCAAGACCTCCCTCCCTTCCGTAGGCTGCCAACATTCAATATCACACACACACGCACACACACACACACATACAAACACACACACACACACATACACACACACACACGCACACACACACACACACACACACACACACACACACACACACACACGCACGCGCAGGTTTCATGTCATTTCGTGTGTATGTGTTTCTGCATGTGTGTGCGTGTCTGTGTCTGTGTGTGTGCGTGTGTGTGCGCGTTTGCGTACGTGTGTGTTGGCAGGGGGCTGTATAGTGACAGATGGGCTGTGCCGAGTCCTGCTCTCCCATGGTTCCCCTGGTACATCCAGGCAGAGGGGAGGGAGCCGGGCCTGGAAGCCCCAATAACGGGCATCTTGGTTGGCTTCAGTAGGAAAGGAAACCTCCTCCTTTCAGCTACCCCTCATCTCACTGGGACTCAAGCACAACAAACACTGGGACTCTATCACAACAATGGAAATAATTGCATAAACAAAGGGTGGTTTGCCAACCAGCTAAGTTTGCTCGTGGATCCAACTGGAAAACACAGCCTGAAGAAAAACCACTCAATGGGAATTAGTCTCAAACGCTTTCCAATAATTAAATCATCCTCTAAGTGTTGAGGGAGGTGATTATTTGGAGGGCCCAGCGGCAGGTTTCTGCCCTGCAGGGGGGCGGGGTACAGACGTCTGGAAAGGAGGGGGGGCGATAGTCTGGCAGCCATGACAGGAAACTTCTCTTCACCGAAATGTCATTATGTGTCTGGAGTGACCAGTCAAACCGGACGCAACGGGGCTGATTAAAACGATCAGTGGTGCATTTTCTCGCACCACTTCAAACACGCAGGCATGTGCATAAACGCACACACACACACGCACACACACACACACACACACACACACACACACACACACACACACACACACACACACACACACGCCTAGGGTTCTGGACTAGTTGGAGCTAGATGGAGACTGTTACGATATAATCTTTTAGGTTAGTTAGATAGGTTAGGTGGGATAGTATAATGATATAGTTTAGTATAGGATGTTAGGTTATTTTTGGTTGAGTTTAGTTTATATTGAAATACATAAATACATTTTATTTCCCATTCTCACTCATTTGGTAGCCATATGCACACGACCTATTGACCCGACCCAGCTGCCGGACTCTCTTAAGCCCGTGACCGTGACCCCGACACCAGACGGGGTCGCTGTAGAGCGGCAGGAACTGCGCCAAAATGAAACCAACCACCCTCAGGTGTGGCAGCCCAATATGCCACTCCCCCTGTGGCGAGACCGGGGAATGAACTCTGGTCCCTGGTGGGCAGCTGCACCGGAACCAGATGCTTAGACCGCTACACCACCGCAGACTGAGTTTACTTTATTTTTTATTAAGATTAGTTATGTTAATATCAGGAGTGTGCTTAGGGAAAGCTAGGACTGACTAAGGGAAATGTCTTGGAGCTGATTAGGGGAATATGAGCACTAGGTGAGGTGCTGGATAGGACAATCAGGGAGACCAGATGGGTCCAGTCTCCCTCGTCGTGGACGTCATTGTTAAGTACTAGAACTGAGATACTGTAGCTAAACCTCTGGACGCAGACTGACAGACAGACTGACTGACACAGAAAGACATACATGGACGGACAGACAGACAGAGAGACAGACAAGAGAGACAGACAGACAGACATGGATAAACAGACAGACAGACAGACAGACAGACAGACAGACAGACAGACAGACAGACAGACAGATGGGCGGACAGAGGAACGCACACACACACACACGCACACACAAACACACATCCATTGTAAGATGATTCACAGTAGCCTGCCTATACTCACACCTCTGGGCTGGTTTAGCAACGCTAATTTCAATGACTTGCAATGTATTGCTATCCTAGGTGTTTTAATAGGACACGAGGAAAAGGTCATCTTTCACAAGTACACGAGCGCGGCTCCTGGTCTATTAATGATCCGAGGGCCTGAAAACTCGAGACTACAAGGATCTGAATTGATCCAACGTGCAACTTAACAGCTAATCAATTAAATTAATCACTTGGGCAGACTAATCACCTGTACATAGTGAATAGGAATACCCATGAAACGAGTACACAGGAACATCTGCCTGACATGTCAATAACAATTGGGTCTGTGTGTGAGTGCGTGTGTGTGTGTGTGTGTGTGTGTGTGGGTGGGTGGGTGGCTGGTAGAAGAAGACATGAGGAGATCAATACTCACCCTAAGGCTCCAAATAAAAACCCTTTAGTGCTTGTACCAAAGGAGAACACACACACACACACACACCGTAATGTGCCACTCTCTTGAAACGTCACACTGTATGCTTCTATTCTACACTTCCATTCAGATGTCAACAACTAAAAAAATGCGAGAGAGAGAGAGATAGAGAGAGAGAGAGAGTGAAAGAGAGAGAGCAAGAGAAAGGGAGAGTGACATCTAGAGACTTCTATTAGCTAAGGGATGGTTTGGGATATTAGCACATGGAAAAATGTGCCAGTATCCCAGTGCAAATGGCCAGAACAGCCTCTTCTCATCTAATCCTGTCTCTGCTTGTTACATCCACGCAGGAGTCTGTTAGCTACACCGTAGTCGTGGAGACTGGTTGAATACGACTGGATCAATCTTCTTCCTCTTTGTCTGTCTCCTCATATAATCTCTCTCTCTCTCTCTCTCTATATATATATATATATATATATATATATATATATATATATATATATCTATCTACTGTATCTATCTATCTATTCTAGGGCTGCACAATTAATCGTGAATTAATCGAAATCACGATTATGACCTCCGCGATTAACTAATCGCAAAAGGCTGCAATTACTGTGATTAATAATTTTGCTTTGAATTGAGTGTGCTAGGACTTCACAGAAAAATCACAGGCGCTTATGCTGTCTGACCAATCACATGCGTTCCCACTGAGTGCGCTGTGCGCAGCAATTTCAGTACCCACAGCCGTGAGTAGTGAAAAAGGGATCAACGTCCGTGATTTGGGAGCATTTTGGTTATTATATATTAATATTATATATAAAATATTAATCACAATTATTAATCGCAATTAGATTAGCATTTTGAAGCAAATAATCGCAATTATTATCTTTTGTCATAATCGTGCAGCCCTAATCTATTCAAATTGCTTTGTTGGCATGTCAATGGTAACATTCTACATATTACAAAAACACGTGTATGAAAAGCAACAACATAAATTTGATTACTGTGGCAAAGATAGCCCTGCATTTTGCTCTGTGCTTTTGTTCGTGTTTGCAAATAGGTGATTTATTTTTATTTTATTTTTTGTAATTTGGTTGGGTGTGATTGGTTAGGCGCTCTGTTCCTAGGTTGTGTTAATAGGGCAGGTTTGTGATCTCTGCCTCAGGATCAGTAAGTTCCTAACAGAGCGGGAGAAAGGGTCACATTAACGCTTCACAACAAGTGAAAGTTGGTGGTGATTCGCCAATATTCAAACACTGTCAAAACGAGCTACCCTCGTCCCTCGCGTGTTGTGTTCATGTCATCTGCAGATCCAGGCTCTGCTGTAGGCCATGAGCAGTGAGGGACAGAACCAGGTCATCTGCAAAGAGTTGACATTTCACCTCCTGATTGTGGAGACTTACACTGGGGACAGGGGGCTTTTCTAGGATAGTAGCCAATTCAATAATGTAGATATTTAAGAGTACAGGGCTGAGGTTGCAGATAATTCTGTTCTTTTTATTGTCAATTTGTACACTTCACAAATTACCAGAATACATTGATTTCATAATATGATATGCTTGACCCCCTACACTCTCAATAATTCTGTATAACAGTCCCACATGTTAAAAAGAATCAAAAGCTTTTTGGAAGTCAAGTCTCTCTCTCTCACAATTCTATTCTACACTTCCATTCAGACCGCAACAGCCAGAAGAGAACGAAAGAGAGGGAGAGAGAGAGAGAGAGAGAGAGAGAGAGAGAGAGAGAGAGAGAGAGAATAACGTCTAGAGGCTTCTATTAGCTAAGGGATGGTTTGAGGTATTAACACACGGAGAAAGCTGCCAATATCCCAGTACGCTATAGCGGATGACCAGAACAGCCCCATCTCATCTAATCCTGTCT
>NC_140234.1:15807286-15827286 GCF_949987555.1 Borostomias antarcticus
GAGGGGAGGAAAGGGAGGCCTGCGTAGCCGTGGCAGGGCTGGCGTGATGTTAGGCGGTGGGCGGCGGGAGGCACGGGACGCCCCCACCACCAGCCGGCCAATCAGACTCAACAGATGGCAGTAGGCCTAGATCAGGGAGGATACAGGCTGAATAGAGAATGCTGAAATCTCCTATCGTATGGCATAGCGTGCACACACACACACACACACACGCACACACACACACACACACACTGTACTTACTATGTCTATGTATTGTAATACTGTCTCCACTCATTTGGTTGTGTTTATATGCGGGTACCAGAGTGAGGTTGTGAAACCATTAGAAAAGCAAACTACTAACGCACGGCCAATTACTCAACAATGAAACCAAATTGCAGCTTCATCAAAAGGGAATGATTTCTTGTGGCAATGCTGATTGTTCCAATAGCACACATTCCAATAACTGCATACTGTTATGCATATTGGAGCTCGCAATGCAGTGATTTGTGTATTCATGGTTCAATGTGTTCATCAATCCTCATAGTTCAGTAACGCAGTGGGCACACACACACACACACACACACACACACACTGAAGCACACACAGAAACACACAGACACACATACACACACAGAAGCACACACAGAAACACAAACACATACACACAGGCCAGGAGGTTATATGAAAAGCCTAAAGAAGTGATCATGTCTCTAAAGCATCTTTGCTACAGATGCTGGCAAAGTATACGATTGATGTGGGAGTGAAAAAGTGCTGGTGAGGTTTTTCTGCACGACACATTCTTAAGGTTTTCTCTGTTGGCAGTGCTTTTAGGAACTGGTAGAGAAGGGATCGTTTTCATAATGGCCTCTCTCATTTTTGCAATCAAAATGGCTCTTTTAACATTCCGCAAAAACACCAAAAATGTGTGCTTCTCCCAGTCCTGCTTCTGCTCAGCTACACACACACACACACACACAAACACACACACGCACACACACGCACACACACACACACAAACTCAAACACACGCACACACACACACATAAACTCAAACACACACACACACGCGCACACACACACACACACACACACACACACAAATATCTCATCACCAAAAATGCCTGACAGGTCATGAAAAGCTTGAAAATGCTCGTCGTGTCTCTGAAGTAACGTTTATGCAAAACAACGCATCAGGAAGTGAGGCGCGAGAGCCTGAGATGCCTCCACTAATAAACCATGAAGGAACAGAGGTCTGCTATGATGAAGCCTTCTGTCGGGCTTAAAATACACCATCACGACAACGCAGCAGTGCATCTGCAAATGGAGGCACGCTCAGGAAAATAAGCATCTGAATGGGGAGAGAGGGAGGGAGAGAGAAGGAGAGTGGGAGGGGAGGGAGAGAGAAGGAGGGAGAGAGAGAGAAGGAGGGGGGAGGGAGGGAGAGAAGGAGGGGGGAGGGAGGGAGAGAGAAGGAGGGGAGGAGAGAGGGAGAGAGAAGGAGAGTGGGAGGGGAGGGAGAGAGAAGGAGGGAGAGAGAGAGAAGGAGGGGGGAGGGAGGGAGAGAAGGAGGGGGGAGGGAGGGAGAGAGAAGGAGGGGAGGAGAGAGGGAGAGAGAAGGAGAGTGGGAGGGGATGGAGAGAGAAGGAGGGAGAGAGAGAGAAGGAGGGGGGAGGGAGAGAGAGAGAGAAGGGGGGAGAGAGAGGAGGGGAGGGAGAGAGAGAAGGAGGGGGAAGGGAGGGAGAGAGGAGGGAGAGAGAGGGAGAGAGAGAGGAGGGGAGGGGGAGGGAGAGAGAGAAGGAGGGGGGAGGGAGAGAGAGAGAAGGGGGGGAGAGAGAGGAGGGGAGGGAGAGAAGGAGGGGGAAGGGAGGGAGAGAGGAGGGAGATGAAGAGGAGGGGAGGGGGAGAGAGAGAGAAGGAGGGGGAGGGAGGGAGAGAGAAGGAGGGGAGGAGAGAGGGAGAGAGGGAAGGAGAGAGAAGGAGGGAGAGAGAGAAAGAGAAAAGGGGGAGGAGGGGAATAGAAGGAGGGAGAGAAAAGGAGGAGAGAGAGAAGAAGGGGGAGAGAGGGAAGGGAAAGAAGGATGGGGATAGGAGGGAGGGAGAGAGAGAGGGATGGAGAGAGAGGGTTAGCGATGGGGGAAGGAGAGGGAGGGATAGGAGGGAGGGAGAGAGGGATGGAGAGAGAGGGTTAGCGATGGGGGAAGGAGAGGGAGGGGTAGGAGGGAGGGAGAGAGGGATGGAGAGAGAGGGTTAGCGATGGGGGAAGGAGAGGGAGGGGTAGGAGGGAGGGAGAGAGGGATGGAGAGAGAGGGTTAGCGATGGGGGGAGGAGAGGGAGGGGCAGATATAGAAACAGGAGCAGAGAGCTTCTATATGTGCCAGTAGTTTCAAACACATCTCTGCCTTACTGAAGATGCTCGCTTGGATACCCCTCATTTAAATATAATTATTTCTCATCCCATGTCAAGAAGACAGCTTAATGCAGCACTATACATTCAGATGTGATTATAATTTTAATACTGGTAACAAGCACTTAGCTGCTTTTACACTGCACACAATTCTCCTCTCATCATTGTCCCCGATGAAATATCCACGAACACAAAGAGTTTTTGATTGTTATTTATTTATTAATTTAATGTACAAAACAAAATTTTTGTTTTGTACATTAAATTAATAAATAAATAACAATCAAAAACTCTTTGTGTCTCAGTAAAAGTATAGTTTATTCTACTCACGTTCAAACGAGTACAATGAGTGGTGAAATCCGCTAGCTTCTAAATGTGCACAATTAGGAAAGGGAAAAAGGTAGGGTACAAAATATATACTACCAAGCCCTGGACCTGCCGGTTCAGCACCATGGACAGAGCCCCAGGCAGACCTGAGGTCAGGTGATTAGTGACCAATGCCAGCGATTCCTCCTTCCCCCACAGCTAACAAGGAACCAAGGCGTGGTTCATCGACTGTCTGGCAGGGAAGAAGGACAAAAAGCTGCTCGATGAGCAAATTGGAAGATTCGACCCAGAACTGAGGAGCCTGAGCTAGGGAGCAAACCTGAATCCTACTCTCAATAGAGGAAGAACCTCTGTTATCCTTCTGGGACCTGACCTCAATATAGGAGAACCTTCCTTTAACCTTCTAGAACCTGCCCTCAAAAGAGTAAGAACTTGAGTTGCTGTTTTGAATTTTTTGTTAATTTCCAATCTCTTCTTTCCACATTCTCCTCATCCCTGTCTGCTGCTAAAGCTGCTTTCTTCCGCTCTAAAATCCTAATCTCTGCTTCCAATCCTAAAAAAATCTTTGAAACCTTCTCTCCACTACTCCAGCCCCCACCTCCTACTCCCAACTCCTCCCTTCTCCCTGATGATTTCGCAAACTTCTTTGACAAGAAAGTTAACGATATCAGATCCTCTTTCCCGCCCTCCCCCGGTCAAAGCTCCGTGCACGAAACTCACCCCCCCACCCTCTCTCCCCTCCCTGCTCCCCCCCTCCTCTCCACGCCCCACCTTATCACACTTTTCTCCCCTCTCCCCCAACGAGGCCCTCAACCTTGTAACATCTAACCGCCCCACCACGTGCTCCCTAGACCTTGTTCCCTCGACTCTCCTTCAGTCTGTTGCACCCAAACTCCTTCCCTTCCTAACCCACCTCATCAACGCATCTCTTGTATCAGGATGCTTTCCCTCTGCTTGCAAGACTGCCAGAGTCACCCCCCTCCTAAAGAAACCCGCAGTGGTGGAATGAACTGCCCACTGATGTCAGGACAGCAGAATCGCTGCCCATCTTTCGTCGCAGGCTCAAAACTCATCTCTTCAAGAAGTACTACAACAATCCAACCGCCTAAGCACTTATTGTATTTTATTGTATTATATTATATTGCACTGTACTTTAGATTGCTATTCTTGCACTTTGCCTTCAGCACTAGATTATGCGCTTAGTCACTTGTTTTAGAGGGAAGATGCACTTGTGAGTTCTGGCAAGTAGTAGTACATTGGCTCTTCCTATGTTAAATGCAATTATTGTTAGTCGCTTTGGATAAAAGCGTCTGCTAAATGACTGTAATGTAATGTAATGTAATGTAAAAACTGAGGAGCCTGAAATGGTGAGCCAGCCTGAATCCTACTCTTAACAGAGGAAGAACCTCTGTTAACCTTCTGGAACCTGACTTCGATAGAGGAGAACTTTCCTTTAACCTTCTAGAACCTGCCCTCAAAAGAGGAAGCACTTGAGTTGCTGTTTTGCATTTTTTGTTATCCTTTTTTCTCGTGGGTTCGGCAGTGGTGTGTGTCTGTGTCTGTGAGCTCGCCAGTGGACCCACGACGCAACGCGCGCCAGTCCGGCTCTGCCCCATGGCGTTCGGGGTCTCCCGAATTCCCGCCTTCTGAGTTGGGGCATGTTCACGCTCCTCATCCCCGGAGAGTAATCCTGAGACGCCCAGAACCTCAGCACACGCACGGTACGCACTCCGTCGCCACAGGTGAAGGCAATCGTGGTGATAAATGAACGAGCTTACGGTTGAATGCTGCGCACCGGGGCCCAATCATCATCATCGCCTACCTACAAGAACCCTGGTTTTCTCCACGCTTATTGCCAGATCTTCTCATAGAACTCATGTGACCCAGGCCCAATCTCAAACCACCCCCTAAGCCCTCGCCCTATCCACTCCCCCTCCGTTTGCGCGTTTACGCCGAGCTTCGCCGTGCTGTCCCAAACCAATTAGCGCGGAGTGCGCTTGGAGTGCGAGTGGGCTGTCAACCCCTTAAATAGCCAGCCTGCATCAGTGCAAGGTCACTGAGAGCTGAAGCAGGAACTGCACGTGCCAAAGAGATGCCGCAGGAAACCGCATATAAATAACGTTCTGTCTTCCTACACTGTCAATTATTTTAGATTATTTTACAGCACTCAAACATTTGTTTTTCTCACACTGATTTCACTGCCTCAAACAAAATCCCAGAATGTGGTGTCCAAATGCCCAAAATAGGAGAACATCACTTTATCCCTATATCACTTGACTTGTAGCAAACTCTTAAAAGCCTGTATTCATAGCCGACATAAAATAAATCAAAATAGGCCTAGGTCTATGTCAAATGTACATCATATATTCCATTATTTCCAGGGACAATGGAACAGACAAAGCAGCTGATTAGGCTGCGATATGCAAATGCCTCTTCACAAAAGAAGGAATGCTGCCAAAGAGGCATGGGAGTAAATTATTAATTGATTTATGTATTTGTCTCGGGACAGTGTTATAGTATTCATTTAGTTAGAGTTCATTTGCAAAAACATATTTGCGTTGGATTTTTGACCATTTCTCATCATACATGGATTTAATTATAGTGATTTATATTTGTATTATAAATCTTTTTTTTTTCTTCCCATAAATCACCTAAACATGCCATGGTGACGTCCCTGTCCCGGTCGGTTCCGGTGGAGTGGGGAGTCCGTCCCACATTTGGCTTTCCATTTATATACCCTCCCCCTCGATTGAGAGTGCCCTCCACAGCTGCGAGTGACACTTCATTTGGAGGGACACTTGGTGGTGGAGTGGGAGTGGGTAGGGGGTGCTTTGCGATTGGGCCCCAGTGTGCAGTGCTCAGCTTGCCTGCTATCACCAACCCTGGACTGAAACACGGATTCCCTGACACCCCTTCTGGATATCGACCTTCGATTACGGATAACGGATATTGGACATTGTTTGTTGATCGCCTGACCCCTGCCTGATTATTGTTTTT
Organism: Borostomias antarcticus; assembly: GCF_949987555.1. Taxonomy (NCBI): domain Eukaryota; kingdom Metazoa; phylum Chordata; class Actinopteri; order Stomiiformes; family Stomiidae; genus Borostomias; species Borostomias antarcticus. Next base: position 15,812,994 of record NC_140234.1, read on the forward strand.
GAACTTGCCTGCTGGACTGGTACTTTAGTATTAAACCCTTTGGGCTTTGCATTTTTTCTCTGCCTCCTGTGTCGTGCGTTTTGGTGCAATTCCAAGGTTTTCATAACACATCCTGCATCTGAAGAGTCATCACCATCACTTCCTGCATCTGAAGAGTCATCACCATCACATCCTGCATCTGAAGAGTCATCACCATCACATCCTGCTTCTGAAGAGTCATCACCATCACATCCTGCATCTGAAGAGTCATCACCATCACATCCTGCTTCTGAAGAGTCTTCACCATCACATCCTGCTTCTGAAGAGTCATCACCATCACATCCTGCTTCTGAAGAGTCATCACCATCACATCCTGCTTCTGAAGAGTCATCACCATCACATCCTGCATCTAAGGTAACATCCCTGTCACATGCTGCAAGAAATCACATATTCTAGTTCTGAAGGCAAAGTGCAAGAATGGCAATCTAAAATACAATATGTGCTTTAGAGGGAGGATCGTGGAAGTACTTCTTGGAGAGATGAGTTTTGAGCCTGCGACAAAATATCCTCATCAACAGCATTATATCCACGGTGAGAACAACCACACATGAATATGTAAAACTCTACTTACCAATTATATGAGAGGGTTACCAGAGAATAGGGCAGTTCTGTGAAGACCCCAGGCCATAACAGCCTTGGGGAAACAGCTGGTAGGACACAGAAGAGTTGTAAAAATGGTTGAGCAAACTCCCTTCCTTATAAACAAGGGCTAATTAAAAGGTTTGCCAATTGAAGAGAAAGGGTGTTCGTGTAAAAATGTTCTCACAAACTCTCATATCCACATAAGTTCTGATTACACTGGAGTCACACATGACATGATTAAAATTGATTTGAATTGCTCCATCACATCCTGCATCTAAGGAAACATCAGCATCACATGTGAAAGAGCTTCATGTAATATTGGTACACTCAATACTCTTCACAGAGATTTACAATGCATAAATTGAGCATATGCATAAAGTTCTCGCTAACAGCATGTTAAACTGTAAATCATGTTTATTCAGTTTCAGAATCAGCACAGTGTTTACATTCCAAGCACGGTTTGCTGGCTTCCCACAGGGGCCCAATACCCTATAATATACTACTAAACACTAGCCTAATGTATGTGTTGACTCTAAGTGAGTATGTAATGGTTTAATGGTTTAATCTGCAAGATCTTCTCTGCTGTAATCGGACGCTGCATGGTACCGTAATGACCGGCCACACCCCTCTGTTGCTACAGAGCTTTTAGAGCTGGACACAGACTGATGTCAGTCCCTATGGCTCCCACCGTCGATAGACACTTGCACATGACCTATAGGTGAAAGGTGCTATAGAAATAAAGCTTATTATAATTATAATTATAATTATTATCATTATTGTTAATATTATTATTATTATTATTATTATAGGATGCACTGCACTCTCATATCACGCTTGCACTGCACTCTCATATCACACACAGTTTACTTCCACAACTGCACACACACACACACACACACACACACACACACACACACACACACACACACACACACACACACCTACACACACTCACATATACATTACACTCTGCACACTCACTGTATACATTACCTGCACTACTTTTTGTATATTGTTCTTTTTCATACAGTAGCTCATCCTTTTTTGCACCAGCATTTTGTACTCACCTTTTGCACTGTCCTGTCTTTGCACTGTCCTGTCTTTGCACTGTCCTGTCTTTGCACTGTCCTGTCTCGTCCCTGCACCCTGTCCAATGTTGTCTCCATGTTATGCACACAGACCGAAAACAAACTCCTAGTACGTTGAAAGACTGCATGGCAATACACAAATTATGATGCTGATTCATGCTACTGCTGCTGCCGCCGCAGTGTGTGTGTGTGTGTGTGTGTGTGTGTGTGTGCAGTTGTGGAAGTAAACTGTCTCGCTCAACAGAAAACCAGATGTGATGGAGGGTTACAAGATGGCAAGATGCAGGAGCCAGCAAGCCTCTGATTGGTGCTGCTCAATTCCAGCTGCGGCCAATCAGATCCAATCCCCCGACACTATTTTACAAGGGCACCGGTGAAAAAAGCTTAGCACCGCTAAGCCCCAAGACGATTGTGATTGGTTTAAAGAAATACAGTGTTTTTTTTCCCCCTGTTCCAGAATGGTAATGGGCTGCTTCCTCTGGGACAGCGCAAAAAAAGTGTGGAGATAGGTCTAGCTATGTGAGACTAGACCACCTGTGTCAAATAGGACGCCATCAGACCAAGAGAGCATCTGCATGCTCCTACGGATGACATTTCTGTTTTAACATCAAAGGCCTCATAGTGGTTCCTAACCACCTCCACTACATTTTAGGCATTAGTCATACTCCATCACCCACAAGGCAGCTTAATTGATTTCCAATGTACCAATGTAACCTTTACAGATGATGAATCCCTGGGCGGTCTCATCTCTGCTCACTGCATACATGCTTACTGAGATGGAGAGGAGACATTCATACTCAGTGAGCAGGGCGGAGTAAGAACCAACTCTCTCTCCCTTTCTCTCTCTCCCTTTCACTCTCTCTCTCTCTTGCTCTCTCTCTCTGTCCCCTGGAGATGGGAGGGGTGGCAAAGGAAAGGACAGGAGGGGAGCGGAAGGTGGAGGAGAGGAGGGGGGTGGAGAGGGTAGAGGAGGAGAGGGGAGGAGGGAAGAGGTTCATTATGAATCCTCATGGTCATGTTAGTCAGGGTTTCTCTACTGGCCAGTTCTTATTGTCCTCTGAGACATGCAGATGGGAAAGAGCTGGAGGAGGAGGAGGAGGAGGAGGAGGAGGAGGGACTCTGTGAGCTTGTTTTAGCTGGCAGCAGCTTGCCCCTCAGTCTGCCTTGCGCTAGCCTCTGCCATCATCCCTGCCAAACTCTGCTTCATACACACGCACACACACACACACACACACACACACACACACACACACACACACACACACACACACACACACACACACACACACGTTCTGAGACATCCTTATCTGGGCGTGGTTTATACCGAAAATCATGTTAAATCGGGCAAATGTATTTTCTAACCTAATATTCATTGGCAATTCAATTTTTGTGCCTTCAAACCATCAAATTGATTTAATGTTTATATGGCACACCAGGATTTTGCCTCGCTAGCTCTCAATAGGCACGTTTACATGGAGCCTAACAATCAGATTATAATATGTTTGAAAGCCAAAACCAAATAAAAATGCTCAAACCCCTCAATGCGAATAAAGAGGTCCAAACTGATTCAATCGGTTGCAGAGGGGTGGTTTCAACCTTTTCACAAACCATTCAAATATTCTGTCAACGATGACACACTGATTTCTCTCTGGCTGCCTTCTTTCTGCGCAGGCTTCCTGTCAAAGGGGGCGTACGTTTGCCTCCAAGCAGAACGGGACCACAAGGGAGAATTTGTTTTTAATCCAAACGCGCTGAACATTATTGGACTCCTAGACGACAGGAGAGTAAGGAATAATGACCTATTTCAAAAAGTCCACGAAACGTCCAGTAGGAGATTGAGTTGTTGTCAAGCTGTTGCTTGATTAAGCGCACCACAATAACAGACAGACAATAGATAACCATTAGCAATGTTTTGACTTAGGCTTCTGTAACCATAGGAACCCACTCACCCCTGCCTGTGTGTGCATGTCACATAGCTTTTCCAATTACATGCGTTGGCACACATAAAAACCACAACCTATTAGATCATCTCCCATGTAAACAGCTGCACCAAAAATTCAATGCAGCTTTGGGTGTAAAAATCTGTTTCCATCTGTTTGCTTTCACGAATACTTTATTCAGATTCGGGTAAAGGTCCACACTTTTTTTCCAATAATCCAAGTCTATTGTTCTGTCCCAGTCCCAGACTAAATGCCGGCAATGGATGGTGTAGTTTTCCCACTGAAGACTGAGCAAACCCTGCTGCTGTTTGTTTTGCTATCAGACTCGGGGTGGCCTCCATCACACAATGGTTCCTCTCTGTCTATATCTATCTATATCTAGTGGTGGATCATCAGTGGTGAATAAGAAGTGGGTATACTGTGGATAAAGGAGTCGGAGTGAAGCAAAGTAGAGTACGTTAAAGTGCCTAACTCCCTATCCTCGACTACTAGGCTACTGCTTTTTAGGGTATAGGCTGCCATCCAGTGACCTAAAGATGTACGCTAACCACCTAAATGTGAGAAGATAATAGCCTATAATACACAGGTTACATGTAAACTATTATGTAGCCATTTCTAAGTGCTCTCGTAGTCGTGGATGTTAAAGCGTATGCAGACTACGTTACTCACTATCATTCACTCACTATGCCATTCTGAACGGCTGGCGACAGGGGTAAGACCATATTACCTCCCTCGCGAACTCTTGAATGCCATTGTTATTCCCGTCTACGTCCCCCCCTCGGCTAAGGCTGTGCGTTCCTTCATCTGTCATCCACGCCTTCGACGTCATCCAGTACCGAGCCTACAAACAATGCATTCCAACGTACTAATGATTATCAACGGAGAATTAAACCATGTCTCCCTCTCCAAAACACTGACTGACTTCACCCAGTATGTGACATGCAGCACCAAAGAGAATAAGACCCTGGAACAACTCTATGCAAACATGAGGCATACAACTCTACCGCCCCTCCCCCCTCTCGACAGATATGACCACAAATGTATCTAGTCCTCAGGTACAAGCTTGTTGCTAGGCAGCTGACTGCCACCAGGACTGTGGAGGTGTGGACGAAAGAGGGTGTGGATAATCTACAGGACTGTCTCCAGACCATGGACTGGGAGCTATTCACAGAGGAGGACGTGGATGGACTCTGCTAGTCAGCTTCTGTGTTGAATCATATTGTACCCACCAAAAAGGCACGCTGCTTCTCCAACAACAAACCATTGATTAACAAGGACATGAAAGCTCTACTCAACAGGAAAAAGAGGGCCTTCATGGCTAAGGACAGGGCGGAGGCCTTGTCAGTCCAGAAGGAACTGAAGAGGGAGCTGTGAAGGACCAAAAAGAGCTACAGAGAGAGAGTGGTGGGTAAACTGGAACTAAACAAGTAAAGTAAAGCACCAAGGAAGTGTGGGAGGGGATGAAGAGAATCCCAGGGTTGGGTACTTCAGGCTCAACTGTGGGGGGGAGTCAAGAACATGCCAATGAGCTTAACTAGTTCTTTAACAGGTTCGACGCAGCCCCTACCCCCACCCCCCGTGAGGCTAGAAGACAGCCCAACACTTCCGCCCCTGTCCCCCTTCTCCCCTGTGAGGCTAGTAGGCAGCTCAACGCCTCCACCAGACCATTCATCCCAGACAATCAGATAAGGGGTAGGGATGCACGATACAGTATATCGGCAATCATATCGGATCGGCAATCAAATCATATTTTTTTGTTTTTTTGAGAGGAAACAATGCTGTAAATCTATGATTTATCTGCTTTTCTGAATGTTTTGGAAGCAGACAGTGTTGACATGTGTTTTCCAGTATGTATAACATTTGATTATCATAGAAACTTGTTTTTAGACAGAACATATCGACATCGGTAAATATTGGTTATCGGCCATGACAGCAATGTTAATATCTGTTATCAGTATCGGCCAACATTTTCATATTGGTGCATCCCTAGTAAGGGGTGAACTCCAAAGGCTCAGAATCGAAAAGGCCGCTGGCCCTGACGGCATTAGCTCCAGGGTGCTTATGGAGTGTGCAAGACAGCTGGCTGGCTTGTTCCAACACCTAATCAACCTCTCCCTGAGACTGTGACAGCTGTGGAAGACATCCTGCATCATTCCAGTGCCCAAAAAAGGACATCCCAGCATCCTCAGTGACTACAGGCCAGTGGCACTGACATTGCATGCCATGAAGGTATCGAGAGACAAAAAAAATTAAAAAAAATCTTTATTCGTCACACAGTGAGACACACACACACTCGAATGACAGGGGCCTCTTTTTCTCTGCTCTTAATCCATCCCGTTGTCCTTCCCCCAAGGGCAGCCGGGCACAGACAGTAGGCAGCGTGCAGAGGACACACCATGGGGACCAATCAAGTGCTCCTGTCTGTCCTCGTCAGGGATGCTCAGCATTAGCAATCTGTTCTTTTGCATGCTTTGCGTATTTGGTTCTTTTTGTGAGGAAACCCTTGCAAACACAGGGAGAACATGTAAACTCCACACAGAAAGGCCCAGAAGCCTTCATGCTGTGGGGTGACATTACAAGGTACTGCGCCACGGTGCCGCACGTGAGAGATTTTGGAGTACTGTGTCTTGCTCAAGGAAACTTCGGCACACTCAGGAAGCTGGGATCGAACTGGGGACCTTGCGATCCCCAGCCGGCGGCTGTACCTACCAAAGTTATGCAGCACCTGAGGCCAACGGTGAGCAGCTTCCTGGACCCCCTGCAGTTTGTGTACCAGGCTCGAATCAGCGTGGACAATGGAGGGACCAGGAAGTTCTGTAACAGTCATGTTTTTTTACTTTTCCTGTGCATTCAACATACCCTTCCCCTCAGGCTCGCAGAGAAGCTACAGTACCAGCAATGTGGGTAGACCACGACATGGTGGTCTGGATCGTGAACCACCTCACCGGCAGAAAACAGTATGTCTGTCTGCAGGGCTGCCTGTCCGATGTGGTGATAAGCAACACGGGTGCCCCCCAAGGAACAGTCCTAAGTTGACTTCCATTCAAAATGACAAGTCAGTGGTGATCCAGAGTGCAGACAAGGGTGGTGCTATTGTTATCATGGACCGCACATCATATGACAGTGAAATCCATAGACAACGTAGTAACACCACATTCTACAGAAAACTCAACCGCAACCCTACACGAGACTTCAAACAACGGATTAGGAACAAACTGCACCAACTTTTGGAGATGGGAGAAATCACCAGACCAGAACACACATTTATGGTAGTAGACTTCCCTGTCACCCCAGTGCTGTACACTCTTCTCAATATCCACAAAAAATACACAGATGTACCCCCAGGCAGAGAACATATCAGCATTTGTCGATTACTTCCTCCAACCACATGCCACTTCCCTTCCATCCTATGTGAAAGATTCCATGGAGTTCCTCAAAGTGGTTCAGTCTATTGAAATGCCAGATCAACAGTGTCACCTAGTGACAATGGACATTGAATCGCTCTATACTCATGTACCCTTCGAAGGGGGGCTACGAGCAGTAGAGTTTTTCTTGAACCAGCGTACTAACTACAGTCCAAGCACACTATGCATTGTGGATCTCATTGAAATTGTCCTCACATCAAATTTCTATCTGTTTGACTAAAGAAAAGGCCAAAATGGCTCCCAGCTTTGCTTCTCTGTACTGTGGCTTCTTTGAACACGACATCATCTTCAATCATCAACGCAATCCATATCTACAGTACCTTTTATCTCCAACTGGAAAAGGTACATTGATGACATTTTCTTTGTTTGATCAGGTTCTGAAAGCCAATTGAAGGAGTTCCATAGCTTTATCAACACCAACAGCAGCAATCTCAAATTCACCATTGAATATGATGAGCACAAGATTAATCTTTTAGACATCCTTGTTTACAGAGACTCAAACAGACTTGGTACACATCTTTACAGAAAACCCACAGACAGAAACTCGATTTAACATGGACAATCTTTCCATCCTATTCCACGCAAGAAGAGCCTACCCATATTCCAGTTCAGTTGAATTCGCCGTATCTGCAGCTCAGGTGAAGACTTTCAAAACCAATCCACTGATCTTGAGAAACACCTTCCTACAGAGACAGTACTGTACCAACATGAATGGGTCACAGAGGCTCGCTCCCGCTCTGCTAATACATCACAGTCAGAGTGTCTTATGCTGTGTTCACACCGGGCGCAAATTTTTCCTGCAGCGCGGCGAGTTTACATAGAAAGTCAATACAATTCACGCAAACTGGGCGGCGGGCAGCATGGGCGGCGTGAATCACGGAACTCGGCGGCGTGACGGCCAGGATTCGCTTCGGGCGACATTTGCAAAAGTTGAACTTTCTGCGCGCCCGGTGTGAACACAGCATTAGTCGTTCCAGACCCAAGAACCCGGAGTCTAGAGTCAATTGTATTATCCAGTATTCACCACTTGGCAGGGAATTTAAATATATTGTTCAAAACACTGGCACATTATTGTATCTGACCCAGCACTCAAAAAGGGTCTGCCCACACCACCTCGGATTGTCTTCAAGAGACCACCCAATCTCAGAAACCTTCTTGTCAGAGCCCACCTTCCACCACTCACCCAACCTCATTTTTACAGACCATCCCGGATGGTAATTACAGATGTGGCAACTGCCCACAATGTAATTTTACACACAAAACCACAACATTCAACCACCCACGTACAGGAAAACCTTTCAACATCAGAGGCATCATCACATGTAAGACCAGCAATGTGATTGACATGCTCAAGTGCCCATGCGGCCTAGCCTATATCGGCAAAACCACAAGACAAAACAAGAATATCTGAGCACAGATCCAACATCCGTAACCATGATATCATGAGCTCAGTGGCTGTTCATTTTACTCATGCTCATCATAATGTGTCTTCTCTCAGATACCTAGGCATTGAACTGGTCAAACATCCTCGCCGTGGAGGCGACATCGACAAATTACTGCTCAAAAGGGAAGCATTCTGGATCTACACCTTGGATACACTCTCTCCAAAAGGGTTGAATGAAGACTTTGATTTGCGGCCTTTCCTCTAAGGACGCTCTCGCCAGCTCTGTTGTGGGGCAACAACTGGAAATCCTGGAGGCTGTGGTGAAGAGGAGGATGAGGGACAAACTGAAGTCTATTCTGGACAACCCCTCCCATCCCCTCTATGACGAGCTGTGACAGATGGAGAGCACTTTCAGCCACAGGCTCCTCCCACCCAGGTGCAAAACAGAGCGGTTCAGCGTTCCTTTGTGCCAGCGGCCAACAGACTCTACAACAGTGTGTGAACATTCCCAGTGTTGTATGTATGTATGTATGTATGTATGTATGTATGTATGTATGTATGTATGTATGTATGTATGTATGTATGTATGTATGTATGTACTCCTAGACATATCTATTTATGCAGACTGGATACATATTTGTATTTTATCATATTATATGCTATACTGTACACATGCTGTACATATAGAGGTATATAGTCCCAGTTTTTCCTCTTTGTTATGCTTTTTGCTACTAGGCAAACTCTGTATCAGCTTTTCCAACGTTGCTGTAATGTTTTTCCACTGCTGAAACTTTCTTTCTTTCTATCTATCTATCTATCTATCTATCTATCTATCTATCTATCTATCTATCTATCTATCTATCTATCTATCTATCTATCTATCTATCTATCTATCTATCTATCTATCTATCTATCTATCTATCTGTCTGTCTGTCTGTCTGTCTGTCTGTCTGTCTGTAGTTCTGTCAATTCTCCATTTTCTCTGCAGCCTATTAATTAATAGACTATTAATTTAATGTATTCTTCAAATATGTAAATAGTTCACAGGGTGTTTTCTATGCTGTGCATGTTTTTCTATTTGTGTGCGTGTGGTGTGTGTGTGTGTGTGTGTGTGTGTGTGTGTGTGCATGCACGTGTGTTTGTGATTCTGACCATTTACACATTTCAGTCCATTCTGAAAATATTTAATCAGGTTTGAGGCTGTTATCCAGGTATACATGTAGTTGATGAAAATTATACAGAAACAAAAAAAAAACTTTCTTCTTGATTTATGAGTTTAGCAGGAGGGCAACACTGACTATTCCCCACAGGCGTGCGCGCGCACACACACACACACACACACACACGCACACACACACACACACGCAGTGATGCCGTCACAGTCACAAGTTTACTGGGTTATATATTTCTGCAGGGCATATGCGCACTGCTGGCAGCATACACAATACGATGCAAACAAGACACATACTTCCCTTCGGCTCCCAGGAGAAACTGCAGAAGGCTGGATGCTCACTGTAACCTTTGATTGACGTTTTGTTTTAGCGATTCGATTTCTTAGTCTTAGGAGGAAACATGATTGACATATTGGGTAGAGAATTAAACTAAATTGGCTGGATCAATGATGCTGTTGACTGTGAGTCAGATCCACAGGAGAGCAGTGAAGGTTACTTCCAGTAGTCTATGTTCTGAGCCCAGTTGTGCATTTGTGTTGTTGCTCTTTAGTTGCGAACCTGTGTCCTTGCTCCCTGGTTGTGTACTTGTGTCCTTGTTCTCTAGTTTGTTGCTGCTGTCCTTGCACCCTCATTGTGGACACTAACACTTGGGCTGAGCTGCTTAAAATGTTAGAGTTAACATGATAGTGTGGCTGGGAGGTCTGTCTGTCACATTGACACATGCACACGCATGTGCACAGACACACAAATATGTTTCACCAATTCCATCCAAAACACGCTGCTTTTAAACTGTGAGGCCATATGCCAATCGACCTATGCCGTCTCTCGTCAGGAAGGCAGCACTGCCTAATATAATAATATATTCTTATTTCCTCTAATGGACAATCCTGGTCCTAATGCACCAGCCAATGACCACGTATTACCTGAAGTAGCAGCAGCAGCAACAGGAGCTTGTCACAAAGAACACAATGCCCATCAAGTTACCATTACAGTAAGTGCTTTAGACATATACTTAAGACACGCAAACACACACACACACACACACACACACACACACACACACACACACACACACACACACAGGCACTTGCGTCATACACACAAACACTTCGCCACTCTAGGCTGTTGCTAGTGTAGAATAAGTCATTATTATATCCATTTCTCTACCTGGATGCGCATCTCCCTCTCAAATGTCTCCTTTGTGTTCACTACACCTGAGCGGGCATCAAACCCAGTCCGGAACACAGCCTTAGCCTGTGGAGCTTAAGACTAAAGCACCTGCCTGGTCACGAGCATGGTCGCTAAGCCACCTCCGCTACATGACTACTGACCCCCCCCCCGCTGCCACCCACCCTCCCACCACACCCAATATTGCAATGGCCGTCAGTCCTACCCTGTAGTGGACGAGAGGAGGCTTCCTCTCGCCATCGTCCACCAGTCTCCGTCAGCTCGCGTCCGTCTGTTCGCGCGTACGTGTGTGTGTGTGTGTGCGCTGGGGTGGACGGCGCGCTTCTGTTGGACCGGGATCCGCTGGACGTTCAGAACCTCCCGCTGTCTGTCATTGGCTCAACCGTCTGTCCGTCTGTGCGCCTGTGAGTGACAGAGAGAAAACAGATGAGTCATAGCAACCACCCACCGGGACTGTCATCGAGGTGTGTGTGTGTGTGTGTGTGCAGTAACTGTGCATGCTCGCAAATACAGTATGTACCAACTGGCCTTTTGGCAGACGGAGGTGAATATAATCCCTCTATCCATCAGACTGCAACAGAACGGCGGGTTTATCCCACTGCCAGAGAGAGAGAGAGAGAGAGTGAGAGAGAGAGAGAGAGAGAGAGAGAGAGAGAAAGCCCAACCTTTAAAAAACAGCTCTATTGCGGCTACCAGGTGCTATACAGTAGGACTGTGGAACGGGTAGATTGCTGGCCATTTATCAACGCAGCGCAGAGCCTGAAGCTCCTGCCCGAGATAAACGACACACTTTTTCTCTTGACTTTAATGAAAAATCACGAAGCAGAAGAAGAGCTTCTATTCATATAAGACTGGTGGAGGAGAGGGGCCGTGTTCCTACCAGAAACAGATACATACATGGTTGGGTCCTACCCATGCAGGAGGGAGGCTGGGTGGAGAGTGAGGAGGGGAGGGGAGGGGGAGGAGGGAGACTGCCTCTTTGTGTAGATCTCGAAAAACCAAGATCCTTCAACACAGGCCGTTCATTGTTGCATCAGCATTTTTCCTGTAGGTCTTCAGGATTTGAACACATACATTGAGTCGTTCTCGCCTGTAGCTTGGAGTTTGGCCTTAACAGCCGTATTGTCAAGACAGCACTTTGACTCCTCTGTGCTCTGCCCCTCCCCTGATCCAATCACTTTCAGCTGGCTAACTCAGCAGGCCAGTGTCTGACCAGCTGGAAGGTCAAGAGAGTCAGTCTCGTTTTCCCCGCTCTTTTATCCTCTCAGTGTGCAATCTCTCCATTTCACTATTACAGACAGCCCTCCACAGCCTCTCTATCAGCCCTCCACAGCCTCTCTATCAGCCTCTACAGCAGGAAGCTTCCAGACTCTTCCTCTGGTTTCCCTCTGACAACACTACCAGCTAGAGTTCAAAACCTCACCCTGGAAGATGCTCAGCTTTAAATCCTCTGCTCCCCCCTCCTCTCCTGTCTTCTCCTCTCCTCAAATCACCACTCCTCTCCTTTCCTCACCTCCTCTCCTCGCATCCACTCTCCTCCTCTCTTCTCCTTTCCTTTCCTACCATCCACTCTCCTCCTCTCCTATCCTTTCCTCCTCTCCTCTCCTCCCCTCCTCTACTTTCCTCTCCTCTCCCATCCTCTCCCATCCTCTCCTTTCCTTGCCTAGTCTCATCTGCCCTCCTTTCCTTGCCTCGTCTCCTCTGCTATCCTTTCCTTGCCTAAGGGCAGATCCTCAAGGTCAGCTCTGGGGTCTGTTCCAACGAGACCAAATCAAACATGATTAGCGATGAGCTATCGGTGAGCGAGCAGTCAGTTAGACATGGGTGTGGTTTTGAAGGGACGTGATGAAGATTGATGTTCCCCGAGTCGTCTTTAATGGTTGGTTGGCGAAGAGAGGCAGAGGCTGTGTGTTTATGAATGGGATTAAGATGAGCCCTACATGTCAGAGGAACAGTTACTGGGAGGGCAAGGACAAGCTCTGCTCGACCGACCGACCCACCCACCCACCGACCGACCGACCGACCGACCGACCCACCCACCCAACCACCCACCCACCGACCGACCGACCGACCGACCGACCGACCGAATGAGGAGCCCCCGGTCAGCCAGTTGACAAGCTCTGCTCAACCGACCGACTGACCGACCGCCCGTCGGTCAACTGTCAATTGTCGCGGCCCTCTGATGACCGTGAACCCCGTCAAGACCTGACCGTAGACTGACCACAGCCTGACCATATGGCAAGGGGCAGGAGGAGAGTTAGATGTGTGAGACTACTTGATCATGCTGAACACCAGTGTCCTTTCATTTTTTATTCAGTAAGCTCATTTGAAATCCCAATTAAATCTGGCCCTGCAAAATACAAATCCTATGAGGTCATGCTAAAATAATTAGAGGAAAAATGGTAGAACGATGCCTCGGGCTCCTGTCGGTACCATTTCACTGATCAGTGGGGTGTGAGTGTAAGGGCAGGACTGAGGGCCTTAAGGTCAAATGGTGAAGTGCTTAGTCTCCTCCATGATTATGATTACTACATTAAGCTGTGCTCCTCTCCCCTTCCCTCTCCTCTCCTGTCCTCCCCTACCCTTTCCTGAGGTTCTCTGCCGGAGGTTCTCAACCAGGAGGTTCTCTGCCAGGAGGTTCTCTGCCGGAGGTTCTCAACCAGGAGGTTCTCAACCAGGAGGTTCTCTGTCAGGAGGTTCTCTGCTGGGAGGGTCGATGAGGATGCAGATCAGTGCTCTCTCTTTAAAACTGCCGCCACAAGGAAACACTCTTCCTGTTTGTTCGAGCGCAGCTGTCGAGCTGAGCAGTAATCACCTGTAAACCACTGCTCTCTGGGGCTCTATCCAATCGCAAGTCGGTCTGTCAGGATTGCACTCACAGAGCGCACACAAACCTATAAAAGAAGCTTAAGGACAGTATCCTAAGGAGATATAGCATCAGGAGTGGTGAGATGTTAGTAAGCTGTTCCTTTGTATTCCCTAAAGGAATCTGTTTGTGTGACAGTGAGAGAGAGAGAGTGAGAGAGAGAGAGAGAAAGAGAGAAAGAGAGAGAGAAAGGGGGAGAGAGAGAGAGAGAGAGAGAGAAAGGGGGGGGCGGAGAGAGAGAGATAGAGAGGTATAGATTTTTCCCAGCATAATATTGGTCCTCAAATAAACTTTGTCCACCCACGAACACACCTCCTGCACAATCAGAGACTGAAAGAAAGAAAAACGAATAGATCAACAGAGAGAGGTGGGGCATATGGGAGAGAGAGAAGGAGGGCAAAAGAGAGAGAAAAATAAAGAGACCTCTCTATCTCTCTCTCTCTCCTCCATCCTCCTCTCTCATCGGATGGAGGTTGGTGTTGCCCTTCACTGGCACAGTAATCTACACATAGAGATGAGCCTGTCTCTGGGCTGGCTGCCTGCCTGGTTCATCTAAATGGCTATTACACATGTATTGGTATTGCAGATATATAAGTTGACACAATTATG